>NW_026527347.1:0-65034 GCF_022682495.2 Desmodus rotundus
CCTCAGCCCAATGGCTTCCTTCGCTGGAGGCGGATCCCACATAGTAGCCTATAGGAGTCTGTGACGGCTCAGCCAATAGGGTAAGGGCAGGGGGCGTGGCGGGAGGTTTGAAACTCTGCTTCGGGAGTTGAGGCTCGAGCTACAGTGCAGCAAAAAGTGGTGTTGGGGCACGGTAAGTGATTTGAATAAATTAGTGAACAAATTAGAGGGCCCGGCAGTCCTGGAATAAGCCGCCCTGTCAGCTGCATCAGTCATTTTCCTCCCAGAGGCCTCTGGCCCGGCGGCCAGGAGCTTCCTTAGCTGGGATCTGGGAAGATCGGGTGGTCTGGAGTTCGAGGTCGGACGTGGTCGCGGTGAAGCTGAGACCTGAGTCACTTCTCTTAGGCATCCCCTCCTCGCCCGGGCCCAAGCCCTGCCCCACCCCCTTCCTCCCTGTTGAGATGGGCTCAGCCAAGAGCGTACCAGTGACTCCTGCGCGGCCTCCGCCGCACAACAAGCCTCTGGCTCGAGTGGCGGACCCGCGTTCACCTAGTGCCGGCATCCTGCGCACTCCCATCCAGGTACTCTGGGCCGGGTAGGGGGTAGGTAGAGAAACTGTCCTAATTCTTTGGCGTCTGCTTAACCTGATTCTAAGAGAGTCCTCCCTCCCCACTTCTCCTTTGAGGGCTTACTTTCTACACTCTCCTGAATGCCTGGGGGCCTTGGCAATTTCTGCCTGGAAAGTGGGCCTGAGGCTGGAGATCTGGGAAGGATGAAGAGTCAGGGCGTAGACTTTAATAGCCTTTGATCCGGACAGGTGGAGAGCTCTCCACAGCCAAACCTACCATCAGGGGAGCAGCCGGAGGGTCCTAATCAGGCCCAGGACTCAGATCCCCGCTCTCCTACACTTGGCATTTCAAGGACACCTATGAAGACCAGCAGCGGAGGTAAGTGTTGGGCCCAGAGAATTCTGATGAGGCTGTCAGCTAGCATCCTTGGGTGGGGGTCAATGAGGCCACGCTCTCAGGACTCCTTAAAGGGGCCTCCATCCTCCTGCTGTGAACCTATTTTGCTCTTTCCTCAACATTTTACTCCCTCTCACCTTGATTTCTCTCTTCTCAATTCCTCACCCACCAGGGCATGAGTCCTAAAGCTTCTGTATTTTTTCCTCTTTGCTGAACAATTTGTATCAGAGGGTCACTGTTTCACTCCACTTCTCCCTCTAGAGCCTCCAAGCCCACTGGTGAAACAGCTGAGTGAAGTATTTGAGACTGAAGCGCCCAGAGCAAATCTGCCCCCAGAGCCTATTCTGCCCCCAGAGGCACCTTCATCTTCTGAATTGGACTCGCCTCTGGGCACCCAGTTTTCCCTTGAGGACCAGATGCCACCTGGGAGCCAGGCTGAGCTTCCCTCCAAGCAGGTGTTTTCTGAGGAAGAAACAGGACAGCCCTCAGAAACCCTTATGGCCAGCCAGGGCTTGGACAAGTCCTTGAGAGACCCTGAGACACCCAGATCTTCAGGTACAGAATTTAAGGTCAAGGAATAAGGAAGAGGAATTGAGATCATGTTCTGGGGTAGTTTAGGAGGGATAAACTATAAGCTCCTAATTTTGGCTCCTTGCTTTAACTCTTTACCCATCCTAGGTTCTAAGTGCAATAGACGGAAACCAAAGGGCAAGGTACTAGGGAGATCTCCCCTCACCATCCTGCAGGATGACAACTCCCCTGGGACTCTGACACCACGACAGGTAAAGGGAGAGGGAAAAAGCTATTCCTGAGAAGTCCAGCGTAGAGGGTGGGAGGCCTTGCCCTATCTTTCCTCTCCTGAACAATCTCCCTCCCTCCCCCAACTGCATACTGTTTTTGTAGGGTAAGCGGCCTTCTCCCCTGAGTGAAAATATTAGGGAACTAAAGGAAGGAGCCGTTCTGGGAACCGGACGCCTTCTGAGAACTGGAGGACCAGCATGGGAGCAAGGCCAGGACCATGATAAGGAGAATCAGCACTTTGCCGTGGTAGAGAACTAGGCCATGTATGGCCCTAGCCCTGGCCTCACCCGGGATCTAGTGATATTCTCAGTCCTCTCACCCCTTCTTTCCCTGGGAGACTGGAAGGTTCATTTTCTTTGACACCCCCTAAACTACCAACTCTGGAACTGAGAACTTTTTTGGACTTTCTTTGTGTGTTATGTGTTTCTTGTATATTAAAGGAAGTGATTTTAAAGGTGCTATTAAGTGTTATGCCTAAACCTTGCTCTGGGTCGTCTTTATGTAAAAGGTAGCCTGGGGAGCTTGTGTTCCCTGGCCTCAGTGTCCCTGTACTGGTTCCTCCGAATCTCTTAATGCTCCTCCCTTAAATCCTGGTGTTCCCCAGGGCTCTGTCCTTGGCTCTTTCCTCTCGCTCTTCCTAGGTGGTGACCTCTAGGGATTAGCTCCTACCTACCTATATTCTGGTAAGTTCCAGGTCTCACCATCTAACCCGGACCTTTATCTAGCTGCCCCATAGGCACTTCAAAGTCAGTTTGAGTAAAGTTGACTTTGTGATCTTCCCCTCAAAGCCTCTTTCTCTTCCTCTCTTCTTTATCCCTATAAATAACAGAATTGTCCACCCAAACCCTGGCCATCATTTTGAATCCCTCTTAATATCCCATATCCTAGCATTCGGTCACTAAATCTGCTGATTCTATGTCTTTAATCTCTTTCCTCTCCCTTCCCTTGTCCCCTCTGTCCTATTGCTCTTGCATTTCTTGCTACCCACTTCCTACCTCCCTCCTTCACTCCCTCCTGTCTCCCCTCCCTCCACTTCATCAACCTACATTGCTGCTAGAGTCAGCTTTCTGAGAAGCATATCTGATCACATTACTACTTTGCTAAAAATTTTTTCAATGTTTCCCTACTTCCTTTTATCATCTGATTCCTTCTCAACATAATCCTACTGTACAAACACACATGCGTGCACCATAGGCAGGCTGTGGTGAACTGCTGGCACGTACTCCCAGCCACCTGGTGAATGCCTTCTCTCCTGACCCATCTCAGGCCTTCCCCATAAGACTTGGGCTTCTGCCTCTCCCCTACTTTCTGCCTACAAGCTGTCTGGTACCAACCTTTATCACTTGCACCCACAATACTTTATTACTTAAGTGGGAACTGAATCTTTTTGGAACATAAGTAGGGTGGAAGCCAAACATCACAGATATACCAGAGTGCTGTACTTTATTGCAGGTGCTTTGCAGAGAAAAAAGAAGAAGAAGAACATAGATAAAGGAGAAAGCATGAAGGAAAAGGGGGCTGGGACCCTGGTGGTGCCAGAGCCATAGTCACGGGCTGAGCACCCTGTGCCACATGGGTCTGGACAAAGGCAGGAGCTCTGGGGGAGGAATCCTAGGGCCTGGAGCCTCACACTGGAAGCCTGCTGGACCTGCCAAGGACTGGGGAGGAGTCAGTTGTCCTTGCTCACTAAGGGCAAAACTGTCATGACCATAGTGAGGGTAGCCATGGGAGCAGATGGGGCAGTTCTCTGCTTGTCCCTGATGCTGCCCCCCAAAGGCACACTCCCTGTGTTCCCCACTGTATTCAAAGGAGAAAGCTTGGTGGGAATGGCAGCTGGGGTATAGAAGAGAAAGCCTTAAAGGAACGTTAAAGAAAGGGCGCAGGAGAAGGGGCAGCTCTGAGTGTCTTCATGGCCTTTTACCTCCCCCCTCCAGCCTCCTCAGTTCCAGATTTTGAGGAAGCTGTCCCAGGAGCCAGTGGCCACCGCCATCCCATCAGCCGTGACCCCCAGGCAGCTGACCCTGTTATCATGGCCAGAGAGGATGCCTGAGGAAAAGGGAGAGGAGACAGCGTGTCCACGCGCTCATTTGGCAGGTAGTGTGTGTGCACGCACAGGAATCCTAGCTCAGGTAGGCTGGGTTGTGACTTCAGCCCCCTGATGGAGGCTGGAAGACAGAAGGAGGATTAGCCCTAAGAGTTAGGCTCTCTCAAGAACCTGGGGTAGGGGAGGGGTGGAGAGGGATGGGGAAAGGCTGGAAGTGCCAGTGTGCTATGAGAAGAGCCAGGGGCATCTTGATGGGCGCTGGAAAATGGAGAAGTAGCCCTGTCCTGCTGCTTCTTTGTTTCCAAAGATACTTGAGGCCCAGAGAGAAGTGACTTGCCCAAGGGCATTCAGAAAGTAAGCCCCAGAATTAGGATTTGGATCCTAACTCTGTAGCCAGTGTTGTTTTCATTCAGCACCTGACATCTCCCAAGAGGAGAAGCTGCACTATCTGATTCACCTGCAAACCAGCCTGGTCCTAGATAAGCCCCTAGCTTGGGGTCAGGCCCCTGCTCATTGCACATTCCCTGAGACTGCTCTGTCCTTCAGTGGATGCCCCGGAAACCCAGACCTGACTAGACATTCAAGGTCCTCAGGTCTGGGGATCACCAGAAGGATCTCTCCTTCGGCAGGGAGCAGCCATGGCATTGGGCAAAGGAGAAGGGCCCCTTAAAGCAACTTTTCTTTCAGAGAAGATGTTCCTACATTGGGGACCAGAGGGGGACTGGATTCCAGGGGTAGCACTCAGAGTTATCTAGTAATTAGGGAATAGCAGTAAGAGATTCTCAACAAGGAGGGCTGGATGAAGGGTACTTCCGGCTGAGGCAGCAGTGGAGGAGGGGGCTGGGCTGGCCCTTACCCACACGCTCGCCCTTCATGGAGTCCCAGACATTGCAGTTGAAGTCATCATAGCCTGCGAAGAGCAGGCGGCCACTGAGGGAGAAGGCCACGGATGTGATGCCGCAGATGATGCTCTCGTGGGAATAGGCGGTCAGCTCCTGGTCTGCCCGAAGGTCAAACAGACGGCAGGAGGCATCATCCGAGCCTGTGCAGATGGCCTCTCCATTGGGGAAAAACTGAGGGCACAGGTGGCAAGGAGGTCAGGATTCAGACCTGAGCAGCTGCTGCCTCTCCTGCCCTCCACCTGACTCTTGCCCTGGTGGCTCCAGGGCGAGCTCCTTCCCCCAGCCTCCCTGCCTGTCCCTCCCCTGGCCTGCAGTGAGAAAGGCCACAGCATTGCTCTTCATGCACGCTGGTGGGTCCCCTATACCCTTCACTTGCTCCTCATGACAGCGCTGCAGGCTGGTACTACGCCCAGGAGGCTGAGGGAGCACCTGCAGCTTGCCCAGGGCCACATGGCTGGAAGGCTGGAGGTTGTCTCTGACTTCCCACTAGTCAGCTGGATCGGAGTGTAGGAGCAAGGCCAAGTGCGAATGCATAGCCTGAACCCCATCATGAGGAAATGTCAGCTCAACTCAAACAGAGGGAAAGCCTACAGAAAATCGGTTTGTACTCTTTAAAAACGTCAGTGTCATGGAAGACAAAGGTCTTGCTTTGAAGGAAGAAAACAGGAAGAAAAGGAAGAAAACAGTTCCCACTTATATGAAACAGATGTGGCAAGAAAATGCAATACATGTTCCTGGCGGGGAAAAACTGCTGTTCCAGATGTATTTGAGACGACTGGTGAGATGTGAAGACAGACTGTAGACTGTAGTGCTGGGTCAATGGTAGATTCTGATTTTAAGAATTACACTGTGGCTATCTAGGAGAATGGCCTCGTGTTTAGGAAATGCACACTGATATATTTAAGGAGGAAAGAGACACAATGTCTGCCACTTACTCTCAAAAAACCCAGGGAAAACCGTAACAACAAAAGGTATATCTGCATCTAGGTGTATGTGTTTGTCTAGCTAGCTAGCTATCCATCGTCCATCCATCCAGCTAGTCCCCCATCCCTCCATCCCTTCCCCTATGGAGAGAGAATGATAAAACAAATGTAAAATGTTAGCTGTGAATATGGGTGCAGGGGAGGTGGGAGCTCTTTTTGTTACTCTCACACTTTTCTGTAAGATGAAGTTATTTCAAAGCAGAAAGTGAAAAAGCCAGTGGTGGGGAGCCCTGGGAGGTGGTGAAGGGCGGTGCAGTGGGCCCAGGAGGCAGAGCATACTGGGACTCACACAGATAGCGTTGATGTCTGACTCATGGCCAGTGAAAGTCTGCCGGCAGGTCCCCTCCCTCACGTCCCACAGCTTGGCGCTGGCATCACAGGCCCCGGAAATGAACAGTTGGTAGTCGGGAGACACAGCCAGGCTCATGCAGTCCCCTGTGTGTCCCACAAACACAGTCTTCTGCTGCCCGGTCTCGATATCCCACAGAGCACTGCCAAGAGGAGGGGAGGCTGTCACAGGAAAAGGCCAGGACAGAATTGCCACCCCAGCCCAGCACCCCTAGTGTTCAGTCCTCACCACGTGGTGTCCCCTGAGCTGGTCACAATGTTGTTGTCATCAAGAAAGCGGCAGCAGGAGAGATAACCTGGGGGTGGTTAGGACAGTGCCCTGGCTTCAGAGCCACAACTCACCAACCCCGGGGCTTCCCTGGAGCCCTCAGGATGGGAAGACTGTGTCTCTCACCTGTGTGAGCAGAGAGTTCCCGGCTGACCTTGACATTGCCCTCACGGGATTTGAGGCTATAGATAGAGCACATGTTGTCCAGCCCCCCACACGCCACAAAGTTCCCCGATGGGGCATAGGCACAGGTCATGACCCAGGAGGAGCGCAGAGGGATGGCATGTACCTGCAGGAGGTCAGGGTGAGCAGGGGCAGGACCTGGGCTGAGTTCCCAGGTGGATAGGGCAGAGGAGGGTAGGTACGATGTCCCCAAGGGAAGACAGGGTGATGGAGGGGTGTGAGGCAAGGTCGGTACCTTATTGGTGGTGTAGGTGTCCCACACAATCAGCTTTCCGTCTTGTGAGGCACTTACTAGCAGTCTGGGGAGAGGGCACCCCACGTCACACCCTGTATCACCCAAGCCTCTCCTTCCTGCTTTCCCTCCTCTCTGGGCATGCCTCAAGCCTCACTTGGAATCAGTGGCCCAGTGCATGGCATAAATCTTGGCCAGGTGTCCCCTTAATGTCCGCCTGGTCCGCATCTGGACTCGTCCCACGACTTCTAGATCAGACACAAGCTGCAGCAAAGGGGGTGTTAGAAATCAGGGTGAGCAGGGTGTGTGCCCAGATGTCAGTGTCACAGCCACTGATCTGTACAAGTTTTTGATCTGGGTCAGGCCCCAGCCTGAAAAAAATAAGTCCCTGGCGTGGAGTGGCTTAGGTTGATGTGAGAGACAGTCAGTGGCATGTTGTTAAGCATTTAACAACTTTCTCCAGTGCGGGGTGGGGGCGGGGGAGGGGAGGTGGGAGAGTGATTCCTATCCTGTAATTCTCCCACTGTGACCAATTTCAAGCCGCCAATGTGAAGTCACTGAACACGAACTTATGTACACATTCCACCGTTCCGAACCACTAGAAACCTGCCCGCACACACCACTGCAGCACAGCCAGCTCTTTAACTGGGTATCCAGGGTATCGCCATGACCTTGAACTGCCCCTCCTGAATTTTATTGTCCTATGCCCCTTAAACTCTATCCAGCTTCTAGACTTAGTCTGGGGCTCCAGAGCCCATTGACTCGATTTGCCATTTACCTGCTCTATTATTTTGGTCAAGTTACTCAACCTCTCTGAGCCTGTCCTCATCCATAAAATGTTTATAGCACCTACCTTATGGGGTTGTCATAAAAATTAAATGAAATTGCCCTGGCCAGGTAGCTCAGTTAGCTAGAGCATCATCCTGATATATCGAGGTTGCAGGTTCGATCCCCAGTCAGGACACATACAAGAATCAACCAATGAATGCACATATAAGTGGAACAACAAATTGATGTTTCGTTCTCTTTCTCAAAAAATCAATTTTTAAAAAAGTAAGTTTTAAAAAAGAAAATTAAATGAAATTATGTATTTAAGCAATTTAGCCCAGTGTCTGGCTCATGGTAAGTGTTCAATAAATTGGCTGGTGTGGCTCAGTGGACTGAATGCCAGCCTGTGAATCAAAGAGTTGCTGGTTCTATTCCCAGTCAGAGCACATGCCTGGGTTGCAGGCCAGATCTCCAGTAGGGGGTGTATGAGAGGCAACCACACACTGATGTTTCTCTCCCTCTCTTCCTCCCTTCTTTCCTCTCTCTAAAAACAAATAAATACAATCTTTAAAAAGAAAAAAAAATGCTGACTCTTATCAAGATACTTAATCCTGCCCTGACCAGTGTGCCTCAGTTGAGTGGAGCGTTGTCCCATACGCTGAAAGGTTGCAGGTTCAATTCCTGGTCCAGGCACACACCTTGGTTGTGGGTTCCATCCCCAGATGGGGTACATGCAGAAGGCAACCAATCAATGTTTCTCTCTCTCTCCTTCCCTCTTTCTCTCCCTCCCTTCCTCCCATCCTCTTTCTCTAAAAGTAATGAAAGGATGTCTTGGGTGAGGATTTTTTAAAAAAGATATTTAATCCTCTCTAAAGTACAACCAACTCTAGGAAGCACCATTCTTTTAAATATAACTAAGGAAGAAAATATGCTGCCAATTTTAGTTGTAAGGCATCATCTAGTGTTGGATGCGTCTTGATTTCAGAAATGTCAAAGTGTGAAAAGGTGTGCATCTTAGGGTTGATGAAATACAGTATTAAAAAATAACTGGAGTCCATAAGGGCTTTGTGATTGACAAAGGACTGTCCCTCTCCCTCCTCTCCACCCTGCAAGGTGAGGGGGTGTTGTTCCTCCTGTTTAACGGATGACAATAGAGACAGCATCTTGTCCTTAGCCTCCAATACGGTCCCTGATCTCACTGTTGTTGAATGAATTAATTAATGTTATTCCTCATTCCAAGGACATATTGTACTAAAGCTTGGGCTGGTCAGGGAACCCCCATCCCCTCTCCTTCCCTCAGGCCCTGCCTCAGGGGGACAGGAGTCTCACCTCTGCCATCGTAGTGTCAGCACAGGCTTTCCTGGCATCCTGGGGGGAAAGCAGACATCAGGGGAGGGAAGGGCAGAGTGCAGGGTGGGGTGCCTGGGTCTCTGAGGTAGGTGGGTTGGGGTTCTACAGTTTGGGGACATCCCGAGCATGATGTCCAGAAAGTCTCCGGTCATTTCCAAGTCAGGGGTCTCTAAGGTGTGACTCAAAAATGAATCCAGCCTCCTTCCCCCCAGGCCACACTCCTTCATCTCCCCGTTTCTGTTTTCTGGGATTCCCATGTGGGACATTTCTGGGGTTACTGCAATCTGCTTCTTGAGCTGTTCCGCTTCCTGCCGCAGCTGTTCCATCTCCCCCATGGCTGACAGGTTGAGGGGTAGCTCCGGCTCCTGCCAGGAACACAGGGTAGATATAGGGGGATCCCCAGCAAGCCATGTTTCTGTTCCTCACACCTCACACCAGACTGCTCATGAGGGCTGGAGCCCATCCCAAGAAATGAGGAAATGACCGGGTGGCCTACACCACCTGCCCCACCAGCCCCTCCAAGTATGGAGTCCTCTGCAGCCAGCCCCAGCCCTGCCCGAGCCCTCCCTGTAGCCCCCAGCCCCAGAGAGCAGAGCCAGGCTGGCTCCCTCTTACTTGGGCTCTGACTGGACCTCTCCCAGGTTTCCAGCTCCAGTTCCCAGGCGCCTCTTCACTCCCTCAGCAGTGATGCCAGCCCGTCACCTGCCCCAGCTCTGCTGCCAGAGGAGCTGGCCTGGCCTGGCCCCACTCTTGGGGGGGCAGTGGCACTGGCACTGATAGGGAAGGATAGGGCCAACGATGACTACGTCAGGCAAATGAAATCAGCTGGCAGGGGTGGGGAAGAGGACCGGGAGAGAGGTGTGTGGCTTCCAGAGAGACTTGGGCCCAGCCACGGGGAGGGGTAGGAGCAGGAATGCTGGGCTACAGAGGAGCAGCCCCCCACAGCAAGCCCTGGAGGGAGGAGGGGTAGAAGGGGTGCTTCCCTGATGGGTCTCTCTGCAGGCAGAGAGAAGAGCATTGGGCCCCATAGGATTAGAGCAAAGCTGTGAGGATTAAAGGCTGAGTTTGGGAGGGTGGGAAGGAGCAGTAGCCACCAGAGCTCCAGCAGTGCCCCTGGATGCTGGCCCCCACCAGTGGTGATGATCTTGGCAGTCAGGGCCTGCCTAGCAAGAACGTGAGGGTGAGACGTGGCCCATTGTCCATACCCAAACTGTCTTCCTGGGCTCAGGGCGGTGGGAGAAGAGGGTTCTAGTGACTACAGGGAGGGTGCAGGCGGGAGCTGAGATTAGACGGGACTGATCTGGATAATCCTTCTTCATGACAAACCCTAACCAGCTGCCCCAGGATCTGATCCTGGGTTGGGGGTGACAGTGGGAGTACAGGGGGTTCAGGAAGGATGGACGGGCCTGACCCTGCCCTGGGTGTAAAAAGGATTGCAAGTGGAGGGCAATCCCATCCCCCGTTCCCATCTGGGTTCAGCACACTCCTTGCCCCCACGACTCATGAGGTCCTGCTGGGGCTGGGAAAGCAGGAGCCTTAAGGATCAGGCTGCCCTAAGTCTTGGCCAAGCTCAGAGGGAAAACAGGGCTTAGAGTTGGAGGCCCAAGGGGCAGCTGTCAGGGGTTTGGGTGTATTTGCATGAGGGAGCAGGTGGCTGAGATTTCCCTGACAAATCACAGGCTCCAGTGGCCCCACCTTCCGGAGGCCCGAGGACACACGTCTCCGCCCAGGCCAGCCATAGCCACTCCCCCACCTCCAGCCACCACAGAAACTGTATACACTTGATAGGCCTGGGCTGAGGGAATCTTCAAGTTCTTTATTGACAGTCTGGGAGAGGGCAGTGGGGTTATTCTCCCCTCTCATACCCCCTTATTTGAAGCAGTCAGGCCCTGCTCCCTGTCACTTCTTTCCAGGAAGGCATTGCCTCCTCTGCTTGTCCAGGGCTGGAGCTCCATCAGCTGGGGCCAGCCCTGGCTCCTCAGACCTGGTGAGCTCAAGGCTGGTCTGTGCGGCGTCCTCTGAGTCCAGGGCTGGACGACCCTTGTGACCCCATGATGGTGGGAGTACAGAGACTAAGAGCTCGCTGTTCTGCTCCTGTCACATGGCATCTTCTTGTAGGTCCTGGCATCAAGGCAGCCCTCACAAGTCAGGTGTCCACATCTCCAAGGAGCTGGCTCAGTCCCTCACAGCTCCTCTCGGACCCGAGGCAGCTTCCCAGCCTTGTCCTGGACCCGCTGAAGCCTGTGGCTGAGGGGTTCTGGGGAAGGGTCTTTGCTGGGCATTTCTTCTTCCTCCTCCTCTTCTGGCTCCTGCAGCAGCTCTTTGGCTTCTGTCCACTCCTAGGAGGTGGAAGGAGAGTCTGGCTCAATTCCCTGCATCCACCCTCCCCCAAGACCCTCCCTGGGTCATCTAGCCCCTGCCCCTCACCCGTCAGCCTGCCCAAGCTTCGCACACCAGGAGAGACAGCCTTCCTACTCCTGCTCCTCCTCACCTGCTCCCTGTGCTCAGGTGCCCACGTGTGCCAAAGTGCCAAGGCGCAGCGCCGACCCCGAGTCACAGCCCACACACCATGGGGATTCTCCCCACCAGAGCTGAAGGCCACGAGGCGTCCACAGCGAGGACGAACCTGAGCCTGGGGAATGAGGGCAGGTTCAGTTCCAGGGATAGGCCTTCAGAGAACCTGGCCCTGACTCCCAGATAAGATAGGGCAGGGGACACCGGAAGGTCAGCTCTCTTGCCCATCACTTCCCACTCCTTAATTCAGGGACTATCATGGGGCAAATGGGAAGTTGACCTCCACTTGGGGAGCACACGTGTCACATTGTGACTAAAGGAGTTGGAGCCAAAGGGGGATGGGACTTCCATTAGGGTCTCCTGTTGGCTCCTTCCCCCATACCCTGACTCTTCTCTGATCCTTTGACATGGGCGTGAAGTAATCTGCGGAAATGACCACAGGACCAGACTCTGTGTACTGGGGATTAGGATTGTGGGGCCATTCTTCCTCCCCAAGGAAGGCGCAGATTATACGTAGCTGGTGGTAGTAAGCAGAGACAGACGTAGTTGGGTAGGACAGAGCAACAGACAGTGAGAAATCACTGTCTCTCTCCTTCTCCTTCTCCCTATTTCTAGCCCCTAGTTTCTACCTGGAATAGGGACTTGGGGTTCTGTGCTCACCCACCCTCCTGTAGCAGGTGAGGCAAACACTGAAGGCAGGGTCTGGAGAGGCCACTTTGAAATCTCCCTGGGGGGCATAATCAACTTTTGCTAAGAGAGCCCCTGAACACAGCCAGTGGTGAAGAGGGCTGGGGAAGCCAGGGAAGGGGAGGATTAAAGTGGCCCCAGCCATTTCCCTGCATTTGCCTCTGGGGACCTTCTGTTTTGAATCCTGAGCCCACAGCTGGGCTCCCTGTCCCCACCCCCACCCCACTTACCCTGACGGTGAGGGCATTGGGCTCTGTGAAGAATAGGTCCCCGCCCTGGAAGTCATCGTTGAGGTAGAGGACTCCACTAGAGGAGGAAGACAGGCTGTGAGACCTCAACCCAGGCCCCCTGCTGGGCCCCTGGAGGAGCTGCCCACCTGTAGTCTCGGTAAGTGTAGGCTGGGGGCTCCCGCCAGCACTCTCCCGTGTCAGGGTCCAGGACGCAGTTGTCGGCGTGCACAGGGTGACTCAGGTCCATGCGCTGCTCTTGCTCCCCTAGGAGGCAAAGGGGCCTGGTGAATGCCTCTGTGTCCCCATGCCCGTCCACCACCTCCCACACCTACCCTGAAGCTTGGGGCTCACCACTGAACAGAGAGGCCAGGCCCCCATTGGGCAGGGGAATCACAGTCTTTCAGGAGTGCAGATAAACCCACACAGTGTGGGGGTGCTGAGAGTATGCAGTGCCTCACAGGGACCTGAGGCTGGGGAGGAACAGTGGGGTCCTGGCAGTTACCTTCGATGGCAGTACGGCACACCAGGTGGGTGAAGGAGAGATGCAGGGGCCGTTCCGGGGAGAAGTAGGCCTGAGTTAAGGTCCGCACACGCTCGCTCACCTCCAGAAGCAGCTTAGCACCCTGAGTGCCCACAGCCCCAGCACGGGCCAGCTGCAGGTAGTGGAAGGAAGGCAAGAAAGGCAATGGAAGCGTGGGTTTGGAGTCCCTGCAGTCAGCTCTGTCCATCAGCCTCTACTGCTCCTTCCACTGGCTCCTTAACAACTCCTCCTCAATCCTGGGCAGAGGACTCAAGGACTCTCCGTCCCAGGACAGCCCCTCCATAGGAGAAGCTCAGGCCCTGGTGCCCAGCCTCCTGTGTACCCTCTTCCCCAGTTCTGGGCATCAGACCAGGGCAGAGGTGCCTCCTCTCTCACCTGTGCCGCCTTGAGCACCGTGAGCCCCTCGAAGCGTTCGTGGGGGCTGTGAGGGGAGCGGCGGCCCCGATAGCCAGACCTGGCTCCTGCCTCAGCTGCATCCTAAAGAGGGAGAGAGTTGACTGTGGAGTCCCTTTCCTTTGGTCCCAGACTTTCCATAGGCTACAACCCCCCCCCCCCCCCGGAAGAGGCTAGAAGCTTCCAGAGTACTCTGGTGGCTCCTTTTCCTGAGCTGCTGCCCTTCCCCAGAAAATGACTGCCTTCATGTCAGAACGTCACTCTCTGGTAAAGATCTGGGATCCCTGGCTGAGAGGCTGAGCACAGAACTCTGGAGAGCATCCCACAGTGGGGCAAGGACAGCTGGGAAAGGGTGCAGGATGGGTTTGATCATTCATCCCCGAGGAGCCAAGAATAGAGGAGTCCCTCTGGAAACATGACTCCACCGGGAAGTTCGATAGTCAAGCCAGGTCCAGCCAAGGTATCTCTCTCTGACCTCTTCCCACTTTACTCGCTGAGAGAACTTGAGAACCCTTGACACGAAGTCCTAATTACCCAACAGCTACACAAAACTGTCATCACCTGGGTGGTGGCCTCCTGGTATTTGGATGTCCTTTCCTGACACCTATTCTTCTGTCTGCTTTTTGAAACTCAGTTAAAAGTATCACTACCTAGCCCTGGCTGATGTGGTTCAGTGAATCAAGCACTGGACTGTAATCCAAAGGGTCACTGGTTTGATTCCCAGTCAGAGCACATGCCTGGGTTGCAGGCCAGGTCCCCAGTAGGGGGCACTCAAGGGGCAACCACACATTGATGTTTCTCTCCCTCTCTTTCTCCCTCCTTACCCTCTCTCTAAAAATAAATAAATAAAATCTTTAAAAATAATAATAATAAAAAATAAAGTATCACTACCTAGTTATCCCATTACATGAACCTCATCTCTGAGAAACCCCCTTATCATGCAAGCCATCTAATCTTTTATTGTTGTATTCATTCATTCATTCATTCATTCATTCAACAAATTTGTACTCAGCATCTACTGTGTGCCAAGCACTCTTCTAGGCACTGGGGACACAATTGTGAATATGAAAAGGTCCCTGCTCTTATAAGGTTTATATTTTCAGATAACAAACCAACCAACCAGGTAAGTATTATGAAGAAAATAAAAACCAGGCTACAACCTTCAGAGTGCCCAGGCAGGGGTTGGGGGACAGCTAATTGATGAGGGGACATTTGAACTGAAACCAAATGATATGAAGGAGCCGCTGCAACGTCCGAGGGAAAAATGTTCCAGGCAGCAGAAATAGCAAGTGCAAAGGTCCCGAGGCCAGAACGAGTTTAGTGTGGTCTGATATACTAAAGGAGCAGAAGGGTCTGATACTTGGGAGTTATCCTTGATGCCATTCTTTCATCCCACATAGATTTAGTCCTTAATTTTTCTATCTTTGATTTTCTAAATATTCCTTATCTGTCCCCCTCTCTTCACTCCCTTAAAATGAGGACCTAATCCAAAGCAGTGGTGCTCCTGCATCACCCAGGGTACCCCCCTTCCTTTCCCCTCCCACTGTATTTCTCCACACTGCCACTAGAGGGGCCTACCAGTTCTACAGGATGGCGGTGGCTCCTTCTACCCTTCAATAAGCTGTCTTACCCTCCCTGGGCGGGTACAGAAGGCCCTCTACCATCTCCCCTGTGATTCCAGCTCTGGGCCTCTCCCCTGAAACATAACCTCCTCTGAATAATGTAACAGCCTGATGACAATAGTGACAGCTAAATGCTGAACACTTCTATATTCTTCTAAGATCTTTACTATGTACTGGCTCATTAAGTCCTCACTGTATTTAGCCCCATTTTATAGATGAGGAAACTGGGCTCAGAGATGCTAAAATACATTGCCCAACGTCACACAGGTGGTCATTGTGGGGTCTGCCTTATGCTCTTAACCACCGTGCTCCACCGCAGTTCCCAGAACACCTTGGTCTTCTCCCCCCCTCACCTGATGCTCCTCTCTTTCTCTGCCTCATTAACTCATCCTTAAGATTGAGCTCAGAGGCCACCCCTACCCAAGCCTTTTATGACCTTGCATTTCAGTGCTTTTATAAAAGATTTTATTTTTAGAGAGGGGGGAAGGGAGGGAGAGAAACATCAATGTGTGAGAAACATCCATTGGTTGTCTCTTGCATGCTTCCAACTGGGGACCTGGCCCAAAACCCAGGCATGTGCCCTGACTGGGAATCAAACCAGGTGACCTTTGGACTCGCAGGCCGGTGTTCAATCTACTGAGCCACACCGGCCAGGGCGCATTTTGGTGTTTCTATTTGAAGTACATACTTCTTTTATCAAACATATCATCCACTCTAATTGTGTGTCTCCACATCTGACTCCTCTCTACAGTGAGCTCGTGGATGCAGGGTCCATGTTCAACTACGTCTCCCTGGAACCCAGAAGTTTCGAGTACGCGGAGGGTACTCAAAGAGTGTGTGTTGAAGAATGCGGAGTCAAAAAACGGCAGGCTCAACCTGGTGAATGAATCATTCAACTCAAACTAGGGAGGGACTTCGATAGATGGGAAAAAAGCCTGTGTCCACTGAGCCATCAGCCAGGCCAGTGATGAAACTCCAAGGAATTCTCACCTGCATACTTACAATTTTTTATGCCTTGACTTTTTTGGTTTTGTTTATTGATTTTTGGAGAGAGAGACACACACACATCAGTTTGTTGTTCCACTTATTGATGCAATCCTTGGTGGAGCCTGCAACCTTGTCCAGATACAATCTTGTATCTGTGTGTGTCCTGACCAGGGATCAAACTGCAACCTTGGCATATCGGGATGATGCTCTAACCAACCAAGCTACCCAGCCAGGGCCTGTTTTTTTATTTTGTTTTGCTCTTCCTATCAACTTCTGGCAAAATTCCTTTGTAAAGAGCGTCTACCCCATGCCCTCTAAGTTGAGATGAAAAGGAACTTGCCCACAGCAGAGAGGCAGTGGCACGCTTAGTCCCCAGTGGAGAATCAGAGAAGGCAGAACAGGGGGCAGGCAGCTGTGCCTGGGTCCCAATGTGTCACCTTCTCACATGTCTTCTTACCTTGGCCAGCTGCAGCAGCACCCCACACTCTGCTGTGGTGAGCAGACCGTCCAGCACGGCTCGCTCCGACCCATTCAGCTGTCTTGCATCCTGGGTCAGGGTTACTCCCTCCATGAGGAGGACATCTGCAGGGAAAGGGACAAGGCAGGGGGGACCGAGGGTCTCCTGAAGGCAGGCCAAGCAGTAGCCCCAACTGGCAGCCCCAGACCCTCCAGGCTCCCGCCTCCTGTTCTCCCAGGGACTTACCCTTCCAGTTAGTCAAAGGCTTCGGCTGTGGAGGCTCATGGTCCCAAGTCCGATGCTCTTGATCCTCTCTCAGGGGTGAGAGACATACTCAGTGCATGCACAGGCCAGTTCAACCCATCTCCCCAGACCCAGCCTCCCAGGACCCCTTCTGTCACCTTCCAGTTCAGGGCGGGCCCCTCCTACCACTGGCATCTCCTACCTGAGCTTTTCTCTAAGTGTTTCAGGAATGAAAGCCTCTGGAGTCCAGAGATCCTGGAACAGTCAACAAAAGCACCATTACCCACTAAGTCCAGCCCTGATCTCTGATATTAGACCCTGAACTACCACATTAAGGTCTCCTGCTTCCAGGGGGCAAGGTGGAGGTGGGAAAAGCCCTCAGCACTGGGCCAAACTCTGTAATAGCAACAGCAACAACAAAAACAACGTATGTAGCACTATTTGCCAGGTGCTATGCTAAGAGCTTTACACATGGAAGTGAGATGGAGAGAAATGGAGTCACTCACAGGATCCTTGAAGTTGGTCCCCAGGTGCTCCATGGCATAGTAAAGCTGTCTCTTCTCCCCCAGGGATCGAAGGACAAAGCGCTGGATGTCCTGAGGAGGAGTGGACAGCAGGGAGCAGGGGTGAGACAAAGAGAAGTGGGCAGAGAAATGAAGGCCAGACGAGAGCGGGGTGGCCCAGGCTCTAGGGTACAGCCTGCTTTCGTCACTGTGCCTCTCCAGTCAACCTTCCTCCCTCAGCAGCTTCAGGACATCTGGTTTCAAACTGGGGCAGAAGTCTATGTACAGGGTGGGGGCAGGCAGGGGGGAGGTTAAGGGAAGAGAGATGGGCTGGCACTTGGACTTGGAGTTTGAAGTGGGAGCAGGGCATGGAGACAAGTCAGTGCTGGACTTGAGGTTGCCTCTGGTAACTAGAGTGCTTGGGCCAGAACGGGGGCACAGAGTTCAGGGTACTGCTCCCGTATATTTGTTTGATTTAGGGCTTCCTCACAGGGTAAGTGGGGGAGGGGTACCTCTCTTGGCCTGAGGCCAGGTCTCGGCTCTCCCAGCTGGGCCTGGTACTGTTTCAGAGCTTCCTTGGCAGCCTCCTCCTCCGGATAGAAGAGCAGGACACTCAGGACATTTTCCATAGCCTGGGACAGATTCCCCACTGGAGACAGAGCAATAGGGTGGGGTGGGGCACAGACCAAGAGTGGCCACGATCCCTGGGCAGAGGCAGCAATGACAGGTGGACAAAGACAGAGCCAGAAAAGGTGATCTCCCAAAGCCAACCAACTCTACCCCCACCCCACCCCCTCCAGACATGAGCCCACCACTGCTTCTTTTCCAAGCTTACTCAAACATACCTGGGCTGAATGGGCAGAGTGCAAAGGGGAAGAAGAGAGGAGAGAATAAAGTAAGGTGAGAAGCAGCAAGGGCAGAAGGAGCCCTGTGACCCATCTCCTGAGCTTTCCACAGTGGTGCCCAAGGAAAGCAAGTTAGAGTCCTCCAGAAGTGATGGTCCCCATGGAGCCCTGACCAACTACAGATCCAGAGACAGATGGGAGGGGAGAAGAGATGGGGCTCAGGATAGCATCAAAGTCAAAACTTCACTTTCCCTGTTTCCAATCCATCACCCCCAGAGCTCACCCTTCCCCAACTGACCCTGAGCATGGGCCTCATGCAGCCTCCTCAGCTGGCTGGGAAGGAAGTCGGGGACAGGGAAACTGTGACCAGGCCGTGTGGCCATATCCCCCACGCAGCGCTGCCGGCACTGCAGGACCTGAATCCAGTGCCCTGTGGAGGACACAGAGGACCCGTAAGCTATTCATCTTGTCATGTTCCTCCTCCCTGCACTGTGACCCACCACACTTCCAGCTCCTTGCCTGCAATAGCCTCATAGAGGCCCGCCTGGTTCCCAGTTCCTTCCTCTTCTTCATCCCTTTGATGTTCCTCAGGCCCCTCACAGCCAGCCCGGCATCTCTCCATCTGGGCCAGGCTCTCCTGCAGGGCCTCCTCAAGCCTGGGCAATGCCAGTTCTGCCTCCTGGCGCCCCAATAGCTCCAGGCCCAAGTCATAGGCTGCCTGTAGTAGAGGGGAATGGTCAGTCACCTTGGATCCTGGCAGGGGTGAGGGGGGCTGCCCAACAAGACTGGGAGGCAGAAAGAAGGGGAGGAGTGTTGGTCTCATTTGGGGCATGGACTCTAGGTCCCACTTCATCTTGGGGAAGACAGGGGTGGGCCTCAGAATCAGAATGTTAGAGCATGGGACTTTAGCAATCCTCAGGAAGAAAACCAAGTCCCAGAGAGGGACTCCCCATCCAGGGCCACTGAGAACAGTACCCAGATCTCCTGATGCCCAAGACACACAGGGCCACAGTCCAGGAAGTCCTGTGCATCCTGTTAGTCAAGGGTTGGGGAAGGGACAGGGGTCCCGCTGAGGGTCTCACCCAGTGTGCAGGCGTCTCCAGGTCCCGGAAGCTCTGCCGCCTAACCCTAGACATACGTCTGTACTTAGCCATGTCCTCCCGCATCTGCAGGTGGGTGGGGTTTGCTACAAAGAAGGTGTGAGCTGCAGCTGCTGCCAGGTCCAACTTCTTCAGCTGAGAAGCAGGAAGAAAGAGGAAGTCAGTGCCCTGAAGTGTGGGTGTCAGACCTCTGCCTCTCACCAGCCTCTCCACTCCAGACACACGCTCGGGACTGCCCCAGAGCCTTCTGGAAGACTTGTCAGTCAGGACTGCCCACCTCCCAAGCTCCAGGTCCCGGACAACAGTATGTGGGCACTCTCAGGAGTCTGGCAGCTAAGGAAAGGAGGTCTGAAGACTTTGGAATCAGTGGGATATGTGCAGAGGGGCCTCAGTTTGGGAGACAAGGAGGAAGTGATGGCTAAGTAAGGTGTTAAGTGGGGGAGACCTGAGTGACCAGCAAAACCCGTAGGTCTCTAGGACCCTGAGCTGAGGTGTGTGACCAGCCCCCCTTCCCCAGCCACGTAGACAACAGCTACTGTGCCAGTAGCTGCGCAGTGTCCACTGCCCCACCCCCCACCGCATCCTCACATATTCTTCCTCAGGGGCCCTCAGCCTGACGCCCCTCCTCTTATCTTCCCAAAGTTCCCTCCTGCCCCAAGAAAAGTCTCAGACTCGCTCTCCTCCCCACACTTACCGTCCAGCGACGGGTTTCTCCCCTATCCACTCCACTTCATCCCTAAGAAGAAGCTGCGCTCACCCCCACGAAGGTTTCGGAAAGATCGACTAAGATTTCAGGCCCCTTCCCTCCATCTTCGATCTACTTTCACTCCGCTTCAAGACCCCCTATTCCAACTTTGCCCGCACTCTCCCTTAGGCTGTCCCTCTAAAATTGCAGTGAGTACTGGATGTGATTTTGGAAGGACCTACTCGGAAGGAGAGGTCCTTTGACCGCCCCCTAAGGCCCCACCCGAGCCTGGACGCTGGCATCCCGCCCTCTCCTGGTGAGCAAAAGTAGGACAGCGACGTGAGTCGGGGCAGGACCTAGCAATTCGCGCTGGTGGCCGGCGCACCTGGTAGTAGGCCCTCTGCAGGTAGTTGTAGGGCTCCCGGCGGCGGAAGGCGTCCCGCAGAGCGCTCCCCACGCGGAGCCGCGCCGCGCCCCCGGGACCCAGCCTTTGCGCCACGCACTGGCTCAGGCACTCCGCGCGGCGCAGCGCGGCGCGGAGCAGAAGGCGCTCCCAGGCTCCCGGTGCCGGGCCTGGCCGGGAGTCGGGCCCCGGGGCGTCTGGGAGCGCACCCCCCAGCTCGGCAGCACAGCGCTCTCCGCAGTCATGCCGCGTGCGGCCCAGCTCCGCATAGCTACGCAGCGCCTCCCGCAGCAGCGCCACCGCGGGTGCCCAGGCCCCGGCGGAGTAGGCGCGCAGCCCGTCGGCGTAGAGCAAGTCAGGGGCCTGGGGGGGCGCTCCGGGGGACAGCGTGGCCAGGCCTGGGGGCTCGGGGGATCCCGGGGGAGGCAGCAGGAGCAGGAGCAGCAGCAAGCGAAAGAGCCGGAGCATGGTGCCGGAGCCTCCGGCGGCTGCCGAAGGGAAATGCGGGATCAGAGAGGGAGAGAGAGGAAAGGGGGCAGGGAGAGGGAGGGGAAAGGAAGGAGAGATAGAGAGGAGGGAGGAGATGAAGGGAAAAGGAATGAATGAGCGGAGCCAAAGAGAGCTGATGGGGCTGAGACCCAACCCTGGGAGAGGCCTGTGTGTGAGAGAAGTCAGGAGGCAAAAAGTGGAGAAAGCCGTCTTTAAGACGAGTGGGATAGTGTGGGATGAGAAACAGACCAAAAAACAAATCACGGACAGAGGGTAACTGGCCGGAACTGGAGCGGGCCTGGGGCTTTGAAAGACTGCATGAGGAGCCTCCTCGGACCATAGCCTCCAGACCCTGAGGCCCATGGAGTGGGAGCCACTGCCACAGCTGTGTTCCCTGTTCCCCTGCACTCTTGGGGCCAGGAAAAGGAGTGTGGATGCCTCCCACATGCTCGCACACCCGCCACCCCCCACCCCCACCCCAAACTCCTGGGAAAAGAGCTTCAGAATGCAGCATGGAGGAGGGTAAACTCCAAGTCTGGGACACCAAGTCATGCCCAAACCCTTTCCTGTCCCGGTAACTGGGCCCCTACATGGATTTTGGGGAAGGAGGCATGGGGGACAGGGTCACACTCTAAAACAACCTCCACAGATCTGAACAAAGATCTTTTATGCCCTAAACCAGTGACTCCAGTGTCCCCCAGCATGAGATGCTCTTATAAGCCCGTCTCTGGGTATGTGTGCATGACTGCGTTTGCCTTTCTCTGTGGGTATTCCTGTCCACTGCCCTTGCTGTTTTGTCCTCTAAAAGCCACTCCATCCCCCAGGCCTCTGACCACATACCCTTTGCCAACACAGTAGGCACACACAGAGGTTTCTATGGTAACACTTTAGACTTTAATACATTTTCCTAGGGGTGATAGAAGGTGAGTAGGGCATCTGGTAACTTGGATGGGAGACAGCTGGGGCTCCGAGACTCCAGATACAGTGCCCATCTTCCTGGAGTCTGGAGGCAGCTGCCCTAGGCTCAGGGCCAGAAGGAGGTATTATCCAACCAGACACCCTCCTCTGAGTCCAGCAGGCCTACTTGGGCTCACAGAGTCAGCTGGGAGAACATGGGGTTACCTGGACCCCAGGATCCTCCCCAAGCTCTTGTACTCTCCTCACCTCCTGTCAGGGAGCAGCGTCTCCCCACACTTAGTCCCAAAGGAAGTCCAATGGCTCTGCTATCAGGGGACCCTAGGGAGAGTCGACGGGGTGAGAGGCCCAATGGCCTGGGCCTGCGAGGAGAAGCAGTTGGAGAAGGCAGAGGTGTCTCATCAATGAAGGTGGTGATCTCCTCCCGGAAGAAGCCAGGACCCCGTGGGGGCCCCCCACCTGACCCTAGAACCCCACCCTCCAGAAATTGTCGAAGGCTGGCTAGCCCTCCACCTTCGGCCTCCTCCTCATCCTCCTCATCCTCCAGCCTTTGTCTTGGTCCCAGGTACTCAGGAGGGTCCCCCAGGGCCCGGCTCTGGGCTGGGAGGACCCGGATGTCATCAGAGGATGACCACTTGTGCAGGAAGGAGCCCGGTGTCCGAGGAGTAGAGAAGATGTTGGTCTCATCGTGGGACAGACGGCGGGACAGAGGGACCTGGGGAGAGGAGCAAGTAGACCCAGAAGTGCTGCAGGGACAAAGGGGATAGAGGCAGGGACCAAAGTGGGGACTCTGCAAGATGGCTCCATCCCCCTTAAACTGCAAAACATCCTCTGATGGAATGCATCTGAGAGTTCTGAAAGGAAGCTTCTCTTGCCATGCCTTTCTTTTCCCTGCCCGTTATGTGCCCTGCAGGCCAGGGCTAGAGAATGGGCAGTTGGGATGGATAACAGAGACTGAAGAACAGTAATGAAGGGACTAATAGGAGGTATATTCCCTAGTCCCATACCTGTAAGTAGTGGACCCTCTCAAGAGGGGGAAAGAGCATGTGCCTCCCAGGCAGCAGCTTCACCTGGGTGGGGTCACCCGGTCCTGTGGCCCCATTGGCATCAAAGCGAACTTTGCACACTCGGCCATCTGCATAGTCATCGCAGCCCCCATCTAGGAGAGAAAAGATGCAGAGTGGTTACAGGCAAGGAATGCCCACCACTCCCCGCCCCCCTTTAAAACTTCCACTCCCTTTTTATAAAGTTCCCCGGAGAATCTTTCTCTTCCCACTACTCTGTAAGCTCCAGGAAGAAAGTCAGAGTGGTCTGTTGCATTCAATGCCGAATCCCTAGTGCGGCATTTGTACAGACATACTTATTGAAACAATTGTTACCGCCTCCCCCCCCCCAAAAAAAAACCAAAAAGGCTGTCCCTACAGCTGGGGTCCCATTCAGGAAGCTTAGCCTCCCCTTAGTTCCACTCCTTTCCTTTACGTGTGTTAGGTCTCTGGACTGTTTCTCAGGCACTCTGACCATTGGAGGCAGAGCTGGGTAATGTGGACTTCCAGAGGACAAGCAACACCCCTTGGAGGGAGCTCTCGGTGCAAAACGAAGCAGTGGGTGTATGTCCTGGCAAATGATTGGGGGAAGGGGGACCTGGAGTCAGCCCAGGGGCGACACAGGTTCTGTCCAGCAGGGGGCACTCCAGGGCAGCCTGTCCCCGCGCACACACACAAGGGCTGGTAGAAAAGGGGGCCGATGCCCAGAAAAAAAACCCGGTCACTCTTCTGACCATCGTCGCCATCCTCTTCGGACATGATAGCCACGCACTGCTCCCACACTGTGCGCACGTCGGCGCGGTAGCGCTCGCAGGACCAGATGAAGGAGGGCAGCAGCAGCGTCTGTGCCATGGAGCACCACAGCACCGCCAGCACCATCCACGGGGGAGCGGAGTCCGACTTCAGAGAGAAGAAGCTCACCACCTGGTGGGAGGGTGAGGAATGGCGCCCGGTTAGGGCCCAGAGCGCAGGGGGCCCATTTGACCCCAGATCTGTACCCTCCGTGCAGCTGGTGGACAAGAAGTCAGGAAGGGATGGCCCGGATCACATCGGATCATGACAAAAACGAAGTTGGAGGTGGAGACAGGGAAGGGACTGGCTCCGAGGAAAGTCAGGGGAGAGTACTAGAGCAGAGCCCTGGGTCCCCAGGGAGAGGAGCAGGGATACTACAGCTACCCTGAAGACAGACAAAAATTCAGGAATAGGGACCAGGTAGGGATGCAAAGAGCTGGGGTGGTGGAGTGCGCTCTCTGAGGTTTCCACCCAGGAGTGCTCGGAGACCCTGTGATATCCAGAGGGAATTAGGGAATGGAAAGTGGAGCTAAGCAACTGAGTGATAGGTCTGGGGTGCTCAAGAGTGGAGCCTCAGGACAGATGAGGGAGCTGGAGGACAGGCAGCAGGGTGAAGGATGGATGGTGGAGTTGAGTAGTGGGAACTGGAAAACAGACAATGGAGCTGGGGGTAATGGGAAGCAGAAAATGGATGACAGAGATGGGAGCCCACAGATGGAGTGGGGGTGGGTAGAGGACAGGAAGATGGAGTTGCAGGTCAGGTGATTGTGCTGGGACCTGGTTTGGGAAGAACAGGAGGAGGGACCCCAATCTCACCAAGATGGGCACCCCTGTGAGTGAGTCATAGAGAAAGACGATGGCGCTGACCAAGTTGGTGACCTGCAGGGATGTCTTGGCCGACTCGGAGCCATCCAGCGAGGACCGCCGCTTCCCTCGGGCATCTTCCACCACAATGGCTGGCACCTCAAAGGCTGGCCGTGTACCCAAACCCCCTGCCCCACTCCCCTTGGCCCCACCTCCACTCCCCGCTCTCCGGGCCTGCCGAGCCCTCCGGGGCCTGGCCCACAGTGTCTGGTAGAAGGTAATGGCCACACAGACCAGCCCCATGACAATGCCCCCAAGTAGCAAGAGGCTGAAGCAGACGCCAAAGCCAAGGCCAATCTTGGATACTATGAACTGGCAGCCTCGGGCGTAGTAGCGCTCACCGTTGTTGTGCCAGCCAATGGAGGGCAGTGTGGAGAGGATGAAGCTGACCATCCAGATGCCCATGACAGCATGCAGCGCCTGCTTCTTGGCATTGCTGAGGCGGTAGTTGACAGGCCAGCGCACCATCCACATGCGATGGTAGGAGAGTGAGGCAACTGTGAAGCAGGTGGCCAGGGCCAGTGTGTAGTAGGTGGACACAAAGACCTTGCAG
Source organism: Desmodus rotundus (assembly GCF_022682495.2). Taxonomy (NCBI): domain Eukaryota; kingdom Metazoa; phylum Chordata; class Mammalia; order Chiroptera; family Phyllostomidae; genus Desmodus; species Desmodus rotundus. Next base: position 24,690 of record NW_026527347.1, read on the forward strand.
ATGCTCTCATTCCAGTCGTAGTCGGAGGAAGCCTGGCGCCGGAGCTGCACCACAGCGAAGGTGGTGAGGGGCACAGCCGCCATGAGTATGTGTGTGCCAGCCAGGAAGCACAGCAGCAACTCCAGGGGCTTGTGCTTCTGCTGCTTGGCAGAGATGCTGAGGATGATCCAGGCATTGGCCAGCAGGGCCAGGAGCCCACAGGCCAGCCAGGACAATGCGTTTGAGCGCAGAGAGGCCTCCTCTGGCCCCGCCCCACCCCGAGCCATCCTATCTTTGGCCCCCCACCCCCTTTGAACTCCTGGGGGTGGGGGCTAGGTCTCACCCAGGAGTCCCACTCACACACACTCCCATGATGCCCACAGTCCTTGCCTTGTAATGAGGCAGGCAGCCTCTAGGTCCACCCTACAGCTCAGCATTGCCTGACTGACTCAGCTAAGTTCACGTGTGGAGGGCAGAGGAGGAGACTGGGGGTCAGCGGAGGTGGTCCTCAGCTTCCATATTGGGTAGGACCCTTCCTGAAGTATCCCTGTAGTTGACTAGGGGGACAAGCTGGCTGCTTTCCCAACTATGAGGCTGGCTGGGGAGCTCTGGCCCCCATAATGGGTGGGACTTGCAGTTTTCTTCTTCTTCTGGTTCTTGATCAGTCGGGGGTCTTCTGGATGCCCCAAGGGGTGTGAGGTTGGGGCTCAGCCACCTGGACAAACTGCAAGGGAGAGATGTGATGTGGAAGGGGGCAGGCGAAGTAGGCTGGTCTCTACCCGGCATCTTGTGTTCCCCTTGAGACTATAAATGTGACTGATTACTGGGTTCTTGGGGTCATTCAGAACGTTCTCCTGCCTTAAATCAGATGGTCGCTCAAACACCCCACACAACTAAGAGCCATGTTTTCCAGACCTCCAGGAAAGAAGGTATTCTGACCTCCTGTCTCCTATCCCTTTTCAGTCCTTTTCCTCCCTCTGCGCTCCCGTCTTCCTTCTTCTCCCGTCCCCTGTTCAGTACTACTCAACCCCATCTTCATGCCCCAGAATCTCTCTTCAGAGCTGCTGATGGCAGAGGCACGACTTGTTTCTTCTTGAGGGTTCACAGTAAACTGGGACATGGTATTACAGCCCCTCCCCAAACTTCCAGGCTCCTGGGCCCAGGGTCTTGGTGCTCAGCCCCACTTCCCCACACTTGCGTGATTGCCATCCAGCTCACCAGGAATCTGGGAAGACGGGAGAATGGAGGCTGGGATCGAGGGGGGACTAGGGAACCTGAAGGCGGGGAAACAGCTGACATCAGAAGCATCCAGAAATGGAAAGAGGGGGGACTAGGAGGAAGGAGGAGAATTTTAGCAGAAGAGAAATAAAGAGGGGGGCAAAATGATAGTATCTGAAAATAGAAGGAAAAGCCCAGAGACCCCTGGAGAGAAGGCTTTAGAGGGAGAAGGTTGGGAAGGGGGGAGGGAGGCAGCAGAGAATGGGGAGGCAGAGAGGAGAAACTCAATGGTGAGGTGCGGACTCCCACCGGTAGACCTTGAGTCTTTCCTCCCTTGCCCCAGCACCAGTTTCCCTCTGATGGGAGAGGGAAGATAGTCCTGAATTTCCTGACACCCGAGCTTCGGGAAGCCCTGGAGTGGGGGTGGGAGGGCTAAGAGGAGAATCAGGTGCAACCCTAAACAGAGTGGAGGCAGGAGGGATGGGCATAATGGCTTTGGGGTAAATGGGAGGCAAAATGGGCACAGCAGTGGGAGGGTCTATTTCCTGAGTAAGAGCCTCAGACCCTTGCCCTCCTCAAGAGGTCCTAGTCCACCCCCAACCTTGGTCTTCCCTCTGGAGCCCAATACACCCTAGTTGCCATAGCAATGACCAGCTAGAGGGAGGTGGAGAGAATTGGCCGGGAGCGCCTCCCCCACTTTCCGCCCCCGACAACCTCGAACCCCTTCCCACCCGTCCCTACCTAGGCCCAGCCGATGGGCTCAGGAAGAAAGAGATGGGGAGTCAGAGAGGGAGGAAGGCAGGAAGGATCTGAAGGACAGAGAGAAGGGCAGAGAAAAATCAGAGGAAGGTGGGAGGGTGGATCTGGGGGACTCCAGGGCGGATACGGGGTCCAGCGCCCTTCGCCCTTCGGCGTGAAGGGGTAAGGTTAGGCAGCTCCTCCCTCGTGCCGCCCACCAGTTCTCCAGGGTAGAAACAGCAGGTGGCTGGGGAGGAGGGGCCGGTCGGAGCGGAGAGGAGGCAGCTGGAGATGGGGAGGGGGGCGAGGGGAGGAGACCTCGGGGGACTGGGCAGGGGTCGGCTTACCTCTGGCTGCGCCCAACACTGCCATGGAGACCGCACTCCCGACACGGCCCGCCTGCTCCCGCTCACCCGCCCTCCTCTTCCCTCCCCCACTCCTGGCCCTTCTCCCTCCCCTCGGTCCCAGCCTCTGCGCTCAGCCCGCCGCGTACTCCGTCTGCGTCCCCCGAGGCTCCCCGAGCCCCTGTCTCCCTGAGTCCTCCAGCCCCTGAGCCCCGCGTAGAGGGCCAGAGGAAAAGCTTTTGGGGGGAAGAGGGATGAGTGTAGGGCGGGGAACTGGACGGTGGTGACTTGCAGGAGGAGGGACAAGGAAGGCGCGGAGAGGGAGGGGGCGAGGAAGATGGAGGGGAACTGACTTCATTGGTGAAATGGTTCGTGTCCTATCCCCACCCCATCCCGTTTTCAACACGAACACAAGTTCCAAGAGGCAGCTGGTGGTGTACGGGGACTGAGGAGCTAGCTGTTCCAGGAGGAGGAAGCGTGTGTCACCGTGTGTCACTGTGTATCTGTGTGAGGGTTGTGCCTAGGATGTAGCTCAGAGGGGCAAGTGCTGCAGACTCTGGGCAGGAGGGGCTGGTGCTGAAGCCAGGTTGCTTGTGAGGTGGGGGGACACACACACCTCCTGGAATACAAACTCACACTCTTTTGGGGGATACACACAATGTACACACACATTAGTTTCTCATGGTCCTTGCCCTCCACCACACACGCACACACGTGTGGAACACAGACACTCCTATAGACTCTCCCCCTCAGTGCATCACACACGTGTGACTACAAAGTCTTAGCCTCACATGCACATGCAGGGAGGGCCCTTTGGCGGTGGGTAGGTGGGTAATCAGTCTCCAGATAATTTTTCCCTCCCCAGAGGAACCTCATCTCCTTCCTGGGGCAAACCTGGCAACTTCTGCTCTGGGTTTGACCCCACAGGTCAGAAGATTCTGGGTCCCCAGGGAAGAGTACACACACACACATCTCACCCTCTCTCCCTCTCTCTTTCTCCTTCTCTCTCTCTCACTCACACACACACACATGAAGAGCATCTTTATAGTTAGTTTATTGTGTTTTTCTGTCAGCTCAGGGAGTTAGGGATTGGAAGTGGGCAGGAATACAAAGCAAGCAATGGGGAGCTCTGGCAGCAATTGGGTGTTCTTCTTGGAAGAGGCAAGCTGGAAAGAAAAGGAAAGAGAAAGGGCACAGGGGCTGGGGAGGATGGTGAGAAAAGAATGGAAGGAGAGGTAGAGGAGGCTGGGGATTCCTGAGAGACTGGATCGACAAGAAGAGGAAGAATAGTTGTAACCTTAACTTTCCTGCAAAGGAGCATGCAGGGCAGGGGGGCTTAGGCCCAGCAGGATCGTCCTTCACCGGAGGGCCTCTCAGCTGTTCACTCTCAGGCCTGTGTCCCACCCCCTCCCCCTGGCAAAGCTCATCCTCCAGAAGGTTCTTCACAGGGTGAGTGGTGGGTCACCTGGTACTCTCTCCCACAGGGCCTGCCCTCCCAGCGGGTGCTCTCATTAGGAGAGCTGCAGGTTTTGTCCTCTGGTAATAGGATTCTGCCTCCAGCAGGTGATGAAGGAAGGATTTTAGGCAGGGAGGCTGTTCTCCATGTTTTTGACCTCCCTGAGGCAGGGCTCCTGTGCTGTTCTGCTCCTGTGAACCCTAAGGTACACACTGGGCATCTGTGACTCGCCAGCTCAGAGATCTGTGTGGTATTTGTTCCTGGTTCAGGAAACAGCAGTAGAACTAGGGGTCAGGCAGTTGGGGCCGGTCCTGACTCAGCACTTACTAGCTTTGTGACCTTGGACAATCATATGACCTCTCTGAATTCCATTTCTGGTCTATAAACTGGAGATGCTAATTGTGGTCCTGTCACCACCAACCTCATAGGATTCTTCTAAGCTTTAAATAGACAAAGCATGTCAAACTGGTTTATAAACTGAGTGTGTTGCTTGGGTGATAAGGAATTGTGTCTGTGCACAAGTGTGAGCTGTGCATGTGGGTGTGTGTCAGAATGGAATAGTGGAGCGGTCAGGAGCCTTTAGATCTGGATCTGTGCTTGACTGGGTGTGTTATCTTCGACTAGTCCCTGCCCTCTCTGGTCCCAAGCTTCTTTCCTGTGCTTCATGCTTCAGACACCCAGCCTCACATGCCAAGCCAGGTAGGGCTGGTCCTTCATGCTCCCCTGGGATCCAAGTGGGCAGTAAGGGAGAGAGTTGAGAAGAAATCATCAAAGAAGGGCTAGGGCTTGACTACATAGGGAACAAGGGAGCAGCGGTGTGAGTAAGCCTCTGGAAGAGCAGACCCGATGGCCAACTGTGGACAAAGAGAGCAAGAGACACCAGAGGCGCTGGGATCTGCTACATTCATCTGGTCCGCAGGCCCAGGAGCCCAACAGGAAGCGCAGGGTAGACGGCTGGGGAGGCTGCAAGAGGGGAGCTCTCCCAGGCCCAGAGCCTCAAATGAGATGACGTGTCTTCTGTAACCGGCTGGAGGGTAAAAGAGTGAGAGGAGCGAGGCTACTCCTCCCCATCTCCTTCCAGTTCTAGGACCTCCGTGGCTCCCAGACCCCTCTTCTCTTCCAATATGCTGATGGCCTCAGGGCCACTGCTGCCTGCCACCTCCCACCCCTTAGCCTTCTGCCTGCTGTCTACCTCTTCAGCCATCCCTTTGTACCTTTATTTCCCCTCCACCACCTCCCTTAGTCCCCATCTCCTCATTTCCACCCTTCCTCCCTCCTCATCTCCTCTTCCCTCTCTTCTTGCCCCACCTTGCCCTCCTCTTAGCCCTCCCATTCTCACCCCCACCCTGTCCTTCTCCCAGTTTCTTACTGGGGGCATTGGCAGGTCTTCTTCTCACTGAGGAGTCTCTTGATCTGAGACATCCGCTCTGCCTGGCGCTGTCCAGGAAGAAGGAGGGAAGTTGTGAGGGCCTCTGGCCTTCAGAGGGGAGGTGCCCCTTGGAAGGGAGAGTGGGGAAAGCTGGGAGGGCAGAAGCAGATACTGTGGCTGAGGCCATCTGTCCCAGAATTAACTCTGCTCCTTCCTGCCTCTCCCTCCCTGGATCTGGGACACAGCCCAGTCTGCAGTAAGGGAACTCGGTGGTGGGCAGAGAGAAACAGAGCAGAAGCAAGTCACACAGACAGGCCACCCTTGTTCCTATGTGTGTATGGGGGGAGGGGGGCGTCCGAGGAGGCTCACTCACCCTTTGGCGCCAGCACTTGACACAGCAGAAGATACAGAACCCAGTGAAAATCAGAAAGCCTGCAATCGCTCCCATCACAATGCCCAGGAGCTTTGGCCAGGCCTGGGTTAATGCTGAGGATGAAACTGCAAGAGAGAGAGAGAGAGAGGGGTGTTCAGCTCATTCCTTGGGCTGGCAGAGCAGGGCAGGGAACACTGGGCCCTCACAGGTCCTTGGGGCTGGAAGGGAAAGGCTGGGGAAGGGGTTTTAAGGTTTAGAGACTACAGGGCACCCTGGGGATCTAAGAGTAGTGGTCCAATCTGTGTGCCTTACACACATGTGCGTGCACACACACTCACGTGCATACACACAAGTGCTTGTGGTTGGGTTTGGAAAGGAGCCAGGATGGGGACTCTTGGTCAGGTGGGCCTCATTCCTGAGCTGTAGAGCTTAGGGAAGTGGGAACCTGCAAGACCACAGGTGGGGACCTAGAGCCGGGAACTCCTCACCTCCCCTACCTCATCGCTTCTGTATCCAGGCACCATCCACATAACCCTCCTCTCTCAGGGGAGTTGGGAGGCTGGGACTCTGGGTGGTCTGCATCAATCCTGCTGTGCACAGTGCTACAGCTGAGGAGGCAGGGGCTAAGGGGTTAGGCCTCACTCACCCTTGACCTTGGATTCCAGTAGAACTTTGTCATTGTCACTCAGTAGACACTGCCATACACCCCCCTCAGGGTTCAGCACCTTCACCAGCTTCTGCTGATTTAAGAACTTTGCAGACTGGTTGTTCAGCTTCCAGCTCAGCCTCAGCTTGGGGGAGCTGGGCCCCAGCACCTCACAGGTCAATTGCTCCTGGGACTCATTCACTGCAGAGGAACAAGAGCCTGAAGTTAGGAGCCTGGACCTCTGGGTTCCTGGCACCTCCATGCTCTAAGGGGAACCAGAACAGTCAAAATGACACTTTTTGTGGGTGTTTTCTTTCAGCATCTCAGGGCACATTTTCATGCAGTTCTAATAGAGAAAACACAGCTTTTGAGGTCCAGCAGTCTTGGATTCGAATCCCAGCCCCACTGCTTACTATGTGTGTCCCTGAGCAAGTTGCTTAGCAACCTGAGCCCCAGATAATTATTAAATGCACAAATATTTGTAATAGGGCCTGGCATATAGGAAGCATCAAGTATTAGACATTATTACCTGTGGAACTGTTATGATGATTTAAGGAAATAGGGAAGTGAAGAGCTCAGTGTGGGGCCTGACATTATCATCATCACTATCACATTCCAAGCAGACTGCATCCTCATTAGGGGAAGACAGACACACAGAAGTGGGGGCTTAGCCAGGGTCACAGAGGGCGGGGCTGAGGCAGAACTAGAACCCTTGTTGTCATCACATGGCCTTTGGGGATTCTCAGTGGAGCATGCCCTAGGCTGGCTCAGAGGTATCAGGGAAGATATATGGATTCCAGTGTTAGTGCAAAACCAGCTCCTGAACCATTGCACCCTTCTTCAGCTCGACCAGACAACCAGGGATTAGGCAACCCTTTGGGAGCCGCTTTTGGCTTAGAAGGAGCCCTGGGTCAGGCCCTTCCACCTCCCGCCCCTGCCTTCCCCTTCTCAGCCCAGCTCCTCACTTCTCATCATCACGAGGTTCACTTTCTGATGCAGTTGCCCCTGTCTGAGAAACAGGGTCAGGTTTCCAGAACCAGCATCCTTTGGTGAGGCCTTGGGCAGGCTGAAGTGGAGGGGGAGTGTCTCCTTCACCTGAATCTTCCGGTCTTGACGATTCTTCTCCACAGACACCTTCCTGTTCTCCAAGGAGAAGGTAATCCAGGACCGAAGGGAGGAAGCCCCCTCCTCCTGCCACCTCAGCTCCCCTTTCAGGTTTTCATCTTCAAAAGTGAGTGGGAATGAGAACACTACTGGCTCCCCCACTTTTGTATAGAATGTGTTAGAGACCTTCTGGAAAGCTGGAGGCAGGAAGGGAGAGAATGTAGGTTAGAAGGAGATAGAGCAATGAAGGTGTACAGGGTCGGGTAGGCAAGTGGTGGGGTAGCCATGAGGTGGGGACAGCAAAAAGATGGAAGGGGACCATATGCATCCAAACACCCAGCTTGCCATTTCAGGCCCTTAAATTCCTATCTACCTCTTCAATCTGCTCTCTCATTGCTCCACCCCCACATGTTCCCACAGCAGCGCCTCTTCCCCCTGCAAGCCCTCATAGAACAGCCCAGCCAGAGGGGGACCTCTTTTCTTCAGGACTCCTGGAGCACACAGGGTATTTGGCCTGCATTAATTAGGTGCTTAGATAGCACCCTTGCCCTGGCTGGAGTGGCTCAGTTGGTTGGGCGTTGTCCTGTAAACAGGAACGTGGGGTTTGATTCCCAGTCATGGCACATGCCTGGGTTGTGGGTTTGGTCCCTGGTTAGGGGCAACTGATTGATGTTCCTCTCTGACATTGATGTTTCTCTGCCTCTCTCTTTCCCTCCCTTCCCCTCACTCCAAAATCAATAAGCATGTCCTCCGTCTGGTGAGGATAAAAACAAAAGTTAGCACCTTCACAAGATAAGAGAAAAGACTTAAAAAGGGCTTACTATGTGCCAGGCACTGTTCTAAGCACCTTACATGCAATATTATTTCTCACCACTATTACAGTGAGCATCATCCCCGTTTTACAAAAACCAAGGCACAGAGAGGTTCAATAACTTGCCCAAGGTTAAGTCAGAGCCTGGATTTGAATCTGAGTCCAGACACTATTCTACCTTGTGTCACACAAGCATCTGGGGTGAGACCTGCATTCTGGGCTTTCAGTTTTCCCCACAGTGGCTAGTTCAGGATTCTAAAGGGGCAATGTAGAATTTCCTCAGGGTGGCTACTGTCCCTGAGGAAGTGGATTTGCCAATTTAGTGGGACTGGGGAGCTGAGGCAAAGGGAACAGATGTCCTTGACATTCTTCTTTTGGGGCCTCCTCCATGGGTCCTTGGGGTCCCCCACATCCTTACATCTCATGTCCCTTCCTTTCTCCAAGTCCACCAGCCTGAGGAAGAGAGAGCCCGGTGTATCCCTCATGATAGACTTCAGCTTTCGGGGAGCCTGGCCCTAGCCTCCCTCTGTCCGTAGTACCTGACCCAGCAGCAGAGCAGTCAGAGTTGAGAGAGGGCCTGTCAGCCTCTGAGGTAGGGGGCAGTCTTCAGGGGACAGGAGCAACTCTTACCCAGCACCAAGATGTTTATGTTGAACACCAGAGTCTTCTCACTGTGGGAGACAGTGCATGTCCAGAGGCCACTCTCCTGCAACCCCAGCCGGGACAGTGAGAGGCTCTTGCCCTCACGCTTCTGTTTATTCCCTGGACCTTTCCATTCCACCCAAGGGTTACTGTTAGGGGGGTTATCCAAGGTCAGGGTCAGGCTCTGCCCGGCCAGCAGGCGGATGCTGCTGTAGGTGTCCGAACTGGAAGTCACTGTAGAGGGAGAAAACCACCTGTGTCACACACACACTATCCTCATGGAGAAGGGAAGAAGCCAGGAAACCAAGAGTGTCTCCCATTACTGCTGCCCCAACATCTCTCTTCCAGCCAATGCCCAGCTGTCCACCCCAGCCCTAGGCAGGGCTTCCCTCTCTCCTCTTCTTCCCTCCTCTCCTTCTCTCTCTTCCATTGTCTGGTCCCCTGTCCCCTCCTTCCTATGGCTCCTGCCCTTCTTCTTCTCCCTCTCTAGGACTATTCCTCTCCCCACCGCCTGACCCAAGGCCTGAGGAAGGTTTGAGGAGATGTAGTGGCCAGTCTCATTTGGCTCTGGACTACTGAAGTACCATCAGCTCAGCCCCTGGTTTGGGTGGGGGGATGGGAGTGGGAGAAGGGAGATTGACTGGAGGTGTCTGCACCCAGGCCTGCTCTACTCACATCGAAACACCCACAACTCCACTACTGTCCTTAGGTTGTTCTCCACTTCACAGTTATAAGTCCCTGAGTCTGATATCTCAAGGTTACGGATGATCAGAGGATAGGATCCTTGGTCCCACAGGGATTTTTTTGAGTCGACGCGTTGGCTCAGCTTGGAGTTACCTGGGAGTAGAAATCACATGGAAGAGGTTGGGGTGTAGTGGAGATACAGTACCCCTAGAAGGCAGGGCTCACAAGTCTTCTGATATGCATTGCTAACGTCCTGCAGGATCTGCCCTCATCCTAGTCAGAGAACTCCAGACTGGCAAGGAGGTCCCATCACATTCATTTCCCTGGCCAGGACAGCATCTCACTAACCCAAAATACAGTAGCGTCGTATTTGGAGAACGCCAACTCCTACAAGCTAAATACTCTATGTATGCATCATCTCAAATAATCTGCCCAGCGATTCCAAGTAATAGGTACTGTTTTGCTTATTTTGCAGATAGGGAAACTGAGGCTCAGAGAGATTGAGTAGTTGCCCAAACTCTTACTTACACAATGTTAGCAGGAACATTAACCAGCACAATTTCTTTGGAATGTAATTTGTAATATCTACCAGAATTTCAAATGCACATACAAAACCAAATGTCCACAAAGAAAGGATAAGTAAAACAAATTATAGTTCACCCATTCAGTGGAATGCTATGATAGAATCAAGAGGAACCTCTTTATATACTGAGATGGAATAATATCTAAAAAACATTATTAACTGAATAAAGCAAGATATTGTATTAAACAGGCTACCATTTGTTTAAAATGGAGGGGAAAAATATCTGTCTATCTGCCTTTTATATGAACAAATATTTCTAGAAGTTAACATAAGAAAATAGTAAACTTGTTTGCCTCTGGGGAACAGGAAGTGAACACCCTTGAGACAAGTGTGGGAGGGGAGCTTTTCACTATATACCTGTTTCTACCTTTTGAATTTTGACTTCCTTAAGGGGTAGAGTGGGGTTAAAATTCAGGCCTGTTAGGTACACTATTCAGGACCGTTTCTGGAAAGTTCCTCAGGCATGGACATGTGGTCTCCTCCAGTCTGTTCTTTTTTAGTATCTAACAACCACCACCGAGGGAAGTTCTCTTAAGCTAACCATTTTCTGGGTGCAGTGGTAGCTCCAGAATTCCTGTGGAGGAGGGCTTTAGAAGCTAAATTTACATAGCAAGCACACAGCTTTTTTACTTGGATGCGCATTTACAGGGATGGGAGGAAGGCGGCACCCCCTGGGCACCACCTCTGCCTTCTCCCTACACTGGCCTTAGTGGGGGATACTGGATATCCTGTTGGCCATACGTTCTTCCTTCTCTTCACTTCCAGACATCATAGTCCCTTTCAGACTCATCCTCTCGGGAGACCTTTCCCCAAGAACGTGTAGCCCTCCCTCAACCCCAGCTCTCCCTCCTGCACTCACCCAACACCCCTTTCATCTGTCCCTTTAGTTGTTCCCACCCTACTTGCTCTTTCTTTCCCTTGGATCTACACATCGGTTTAGTTCCTCCATTTTTCTGAAATCCTGCTACATTCCTTTCACAATTTACCAAACTTCTTAAAAAAGGAGCCTTCTCTAGTTCTGCCCCATTTTTCACCCCTTTTGATTCTCTCCTCCAGATCTAAGCGCCATCCCTTTTCTTCATTTTGGACCCTTGTTCTGACATCTACACTTAGGTGTTACCCCAGACTCTGTCTTGGACCTCTTCCTCATTTCTGTAGATATTCTAAATTCTACTGCATCCCATCTCAGCTCTGCAGATGACTCCCAAGTTGATATTCTCACCTCCACCTCTGTCCTCAATTCTGGGCCCACATTTCCAGTGGCCCAAGAGATAATTTTTTCAGATTAGCCTGACATCAGTTGGTTCAAAATGAAATGTATCACCCCTCCCCTAAAACAACTCTTCCTCTTCTGGACCCATCATGGCCCACTTGCCCAGGCTGTCCCATATTTGGTGAAAGCAATCACAGGATGGTATGAAAGGTCTAAGAGTGTGGTTGAGTCTGGGATAAATTCATGGAAAAGACCAGTGTTGAACCAAGACTTAAAAGAAGTATAGGCAGTGGACTAGAGGGAAGGGGAGTAGTGAGGACATCCAGGAACAGGGAAGCTCCAGTGGGCAGGCACCTCAAAGCAGGGAGAAAACCACCTGGGGGTGGAGGTTTCTGGCTGGGAAGCTATGGGAAATGATGAGAGGGGTGACTGTCAGGCAAAAGCTTCTAGGCTTAGTCTAGTGGACTAGGGAGTGACATGTGCAGAGTATTGTTGCTTTGGAAGTCAGTGCTGCAATGGGTGAAAGAGAAATCAAAGTAGAAGAGACTGGTTAGTAGCAGAGAGAATTGCCAGGTATGTGGCCTTGGCAAATGATGGTGGTTTTCCCATGGGAACAAAGAAGATGAAACAGAAACATACTTCCAAAGGAAGGGGTGGCTTTAGTCAGTGAGGGAGAGGAAACCATGGTTTGAAGTGGGATCAGGAGAGTGACACTGCCTTTGTCAGGGACCAGGAAGTTGGGAAGGGGAGCTGCTATGCAGGAAACTCAAATCATAAAAAGAGAACAAGTATTGACACAAAAGCCTTAAGAATTTTAGAAAGGAGCCCAGGCTGGTGTGGCTCAGTGGATTGAATGCTGGCACGTGAACCCAACGGAAAGGTCGCCAGTTCAATTTCTAGTCAGGGCACATGCCGAAGCTGGGGGCCAGGTCCAACATGCCCCCAGTTGGGGCAACTAATTGGTGTACTCACATTGATGTTTCTCTCCCTCTTTTTCTCCCTCCCTTCTCCTCTCTCTGAAAGTAAATAAATAAAATCTTGAAGAAAAAAAAGAGAGAGAGAAGAAGAGAAAGACCAAAGCTCTAACCCAGCTCGGCGTCTAATTGGGTACAAAAGCTCAGGGCAAGGACTTCCTCTCCCTGGGCCTCAGTTGCCTCACTAGTAAAATCAGAGTATGGAACTGGAGCCATATTTTCCAGACTGCAACCATTCATATACCTTATACATGATTTTTGGTCAAATCTACCTGTGTTATTTATGTAACATATTAAAATAAATTCACTTTTTTAAGTTAAAATGACTTCATTTTAAAAGGAAACTTTATGTTGCTGCAATAAACAGAAAGCCAGTATCACTTGACATAAACAGAAAGCAACTGTAAAAAAAAACAAAACTGAAACTAAAAACAAATTATAATTATCACTTAAAACTAACACTTGTACCTGAGTCTCTGTCAACCTGAACGCTCTGGGATCCCAGAGTTTACCGGGAGCAGAGCACTGAACCAGGGATGTTCAATCCATAATGCTTTTCTCCCTGGTGGGGAACTAGGCCACCCTACCTGTAACAAAACCTGTACTCCAGGGGGAGCGTCCCAGAATCTTGGTCCCAGAAGGATATTTCCAGTTGAACTGCAAGTTCTTCCCAGGACTTTGGCAGAGCAGCTCCACTGTGCCTCCCGCCTTAGCCAGCACCACTTCCTTCCCCTGAGTGATCCCTGGGAGCAGCAGCGCTAAGTGAAAAGAAGGAGGTCAGGCCTCAAGCCAGTCACTGCTCCACCTTGGGGGCTCATGCCCACCTCTGCATTTCTCAATCAGCCCTTCCTCCCAGGCCATCTGCACCCACACCCCAAATCTGAGCACTCACCCAGTTGCAGCAGCAGGCGCAGGTGCCTGAAAGAGATTCCCTGGTTCATTGTGCCCTTGCTGAGGCAGGCAGGGACCTGGGCCTTCCCCTGCAGAAGGGGCAGAGCCTGAGGGAAATACGAATGTTTAGGTAGTAGGCATTTATTGGACCTGGAGCATACCGGGATGATAGGCAATCTCTCCCTTCAGGAACCTGCAGCCAAGCCAGGGACGTGGAGTGTACACCTCTAAGCAGACACCCACCAGTATGTGCCACACAGTGCTGTGGCCAGGCCAGGGAAGGTCTCTGCCACCTGTAGTCAGAAAAAGGTTTATGGAGAAAGGGGCTAATTGGTAGGGACTGAGATCAGGGAGCCAAGCCAGGCCATGGAGGTCTTTGAATGCCATGCTGGAATGCTGGGACATGACCCTGGGCCATGGGGAGCCAGCAGGAGACTTTATGTAGAGAAGGACATGATTAGATTTGCAAAAGGGTTCCCTTGAGCCCTCTGTGAAAGATGAGTGCGGGGAGGCCAAGCCCAGGAGTCAGGATTGTTAACAGTCCTGACAGAGAAGATGTCTCTGACATCTTCTAACAGTTCTGAGCTCCGGGAGTGACGGTGAGAATATGGGGAGAGAGACTGACTTTTATGGGACAGTTCTGAGGTAAGATTTCCAGGATTTGGAGCCTGATACAGTGTGAGGGGCCAAGGAGAGAAAGAGCAGAGGGTAAGGCCCTGCTCACTAGCAGATCGACCTCGTAATAACTCCTAAAAGGATATGCATGAGATGCTATTTCAGCATTTAGATGAAAGAGCAGGAGCCACTTCCTCGAGCTTAGAAGACCGTCGCTGGTTGGGGGGAGGAGGCTGCAGAAAAGTTCTGAACAGACCTTGAGGAAGGGGCAGCATTAGGTTAGAGCAGTGTGGCTCCAGGTATTCTCAAAGTGTGGCTCCAGATCTGCAGCAGCAGCATCACTTGGGCACTTGTTAGAAATGCAAATTCTCAGGCCCCATCCAAAACCTGCTGAATCAGAAACTGGGGGTGGGTCTAGCAGTCTGCGTTTTCACAAACCTCCAGGTGACTGATGCAGGCTTGAATTTAAAAACCATGAATTAGATGAAAGAAAAGAGGAGGGGCATCCCACCCCAAGGTGTACGGAGGTGGGGGGGCTGGTCCAGAGAGTTGGGAGTCAGGAGAGGGGTGCTGGGGGCTTGGTCCTACTGATGAAGTTTGGGAGAAGATTTTTTAAAAGCCCTCTCTAGTCACTCCACCTGCCTGAAAAAACAATTACCCAGCGCTTAACGTATGGTAAGGACTCGATAGAATTTTTTTTTTTTTTTTCAACCAGGGAACTAAGAAGAGAAGATGTCAGGAAGGAGGGTTCAGGAAAGGAAGGAGGCCGGTCACGAGTGCAGTTGTTTACAAGTTAACTTGGGGCAGGGAGGCCTTGGGGAGAAGGCTGGGGTAAGAGAGTCAGGTAGGGGCACTCTTACATCTGAAGGAGTTCCCACTGTTTCCCCCATCCTAGACTCACTGTCTTTGGTGAGCAGAAAGTGAAGGGGTCTCCTATAGGGTATACCTTTCCTGGGGCCCAAATTCAGCTTAAATGGTTGAGGAAACTTGGACATTCTTGACCTTTCCTCGAATGGTGGTCACTTTTTCTTCCCTACTCCATGATCCTGGGGTCTGTGCAGACGGTCCCTTCCTCCCTCCAGCTGTCTACACTGCTCCAACCCAGCCCCAGGGCTCAGCTCAGTGCAGGAGGCTATAGGTTTCCAGCTGCTGCTTGCTTTCGTGCCTTGGGCTTCCGCTGCTGCTGCCACAGAGAGCTGCCCTTTGATTCCCACATCCTCAGCCTCCTCAGATTCGCTCTGCCCCAGTACAGTACAGCCCCAGGGTGCAGCTGGGAGGTGCTCGCTGGTCCCCAAGGTCCTGGAGCCTCTCTCAATCTCCCTCTGTTTCTCTCTCTCTCCCTCCTTGTTGCTTTGCTCACATCCATGCCTTTCTGTGTCTGTGCCTCCCCACGCTGACACACCCATCTTCAACTCCCTGGGTCTGTGTCTCTCTTCCTCTGTGCCGCATCTGCCACGAGGCAATTCTGGCTCTCCTGGGTTTTTTGGAGTGCCCATGCCTCTTCTCCTTTTTCATCTCTCCTCATTCCCTCTGCCACCAAGCTCTAGTTCCTTTTCTTGCCTGTGAACAGGCATCCATGCCTCTGGCAGGAATGCCGGCTTTCAACAAGCTTTGATCTGATGAGAGCCTGCAGAGCACAGCCTGGAGTTGAGGGTGCATGTGAGGGAGAAGGCTGCAGGGTGGACAAAGGGAAAAGGACAGATTCGGAGAAGCACACAGAGGCCCCAAGGAAAGCAGAAGGTAGGCAGAGACCCAGAGCAGCTCATTAAAACAACAGCTACACTCCGCACAATCCATGATCACACACAAGGCCCAGGGGAGTTCAAACAAGGTGGAGGCAGAGGGAGAGATGAAGAAATTCTGAGAGGCAAGCCCCCTGCATAAGTGCACAGTCAAGCAAAAGAGAGACAGAGAACAAGGGAGCGGTGAGACCAAAATGGCAACTCGCCCCCCACACTTAGAACCCTTGAGGTTCCTGCTGCCCTCACCCTGGCCCCCTGAGATGGGATGAGGAGCGAGGCTGGGGAGAGGAAGAGGGCACAGCCCCACCACAGCGGCAGTCTGTGGTCCCACGGGCACTTTTATCTTCCCCCCGTGGCTCCCAGGCAGCCCCCTCAAGCTCCGCCACGGGATGTGCCCTGACCACACACACCCTCTCTACTGCTTACTAGCTTCATATAACTTCCTAGATACCATGACCCCTCTAAGGGACCCTGTGGTTCGGGAGCTGCAACCTCCACCATCCTCTCCTTGGCCTCAGACGCCCACGTTGGGGGAGACGTACCCTCCCTCCTTCCCCCCCCCCCCCAAAGGAGCAGAGCTCCACCTTAGACCCTCACAAACCCAGGCTCCCCGTCTGCTTCCTCCCAGCAGCCACCCTCATCAAGGTTATTTCATTCAACAAACACTTATTCAGTGTCTAAAACGTGCAAGGCCCTTGGTCCACCCAACTCCCTTGCGGCCACCTCACACCCATGGCCGGGTCGGAGGCCTAAGGTACTGAGAGGCTGCTGTCCAGAACCAGTGGTTGGGGGGAGTTTTTACTTCAAGGTAGACCTCGTCTATACACGTGTCCCCACACGGAAAGAGGGAAATCATCTGGGGAGTTATCTCTGGCCCGTCCTCTGGGAACTCTGTCATCTGAGGTGAAGGGCAGCCATCTTGTAAAAACGACAGAACCTAGCACAGCGCACGAAAGCGTCTGTCACAGCACAAAAAAGCGGCGATCCCCCCACCAGGTACTGCTCTCAGCCTCGCACCCTTAAATGTTTGCCCCGCAAGAGCAGGGCATTCAGGAGGAGACATGCCACCCCGAACGAAATCTTTGAGTTGCCGAGAATGGGCCGTTTCTATTTGGAGGAATGCGACTGTGCTGAGGAGGCCGCTCTCCCAGAACATCTACGAAGGAGAGGCAGAGGCCACCTTGCGTGCTGGGCCGGGTCTTAGGGAAGAAACGGCCTGAGGCTGTGGACTTGTACCAGGTACCCCATCTCGGGGTCTTACCTCCTGAGTCCCTCACGGGTGACCGACCAAGTCTGGGGCTGGGAGGGGTCTGCACGTCCTGTTCTGACCCTCTAGCCTCCTTTTCCAGAGCAGCTGAGACACCTAACGCCAACCCCCTTAGAGCCAATTTTTCCAATGACGTATTTACCTAAAAATATGTCTCTGTCACTTTTACAGCATTTCATACGTAAAGCTCAATTCCAACCGTTTTTGAGAATTTTAGCTTTTCCATTCCATTAATCATTTTAAAGCTACTTAAAGGGGAGTGCCTTTAGACATATTGTTAAAATTCTAAAAATGCACAAAAGTAGACCAAGTGTAAAAATAGGACAGATAAGCAGAAAAGACAATTAACAGAGGTTGCATCAATCACATGGCTTATAAAATGCTGTAAGTATGATTTCTGGTGTGACTTTTTAGTTATTGTGTTATTGGGAAAATTGATTTCAGGATCAATTTAGATTAGATTCCACTTCTCTTTCTCTTTTTCTTGCTTTCCTTTTTGTTTTCCCTTTTCATTTATTTTATAGGCTTCCTCCCTCCTTCATGTTTATTCCTTTTATTTCTTTCCCACTCCTTCTGTCCTCTTTTCCTTCTCTCCCTATCCTCACCTTCTCCACTCTCCATAGCTAATTGCCTTCCACCGCCTTTCTCAGTGTGAGGTGTTCTCGAGCCCCCATTTCTTTTCCAATTTTGCAATCCGAGGCAACAGCCCCCTAAAGGCATCTTCTGGTCTGGGCACCTAGCTGGGCATAGTGGGGAGAGGAGTCTGGCATAGTCTCTGGCCTCCTGAAGCTCACAGTTCCAGTGGGAGATGGCTGCTGATGAAGTGCAAGAGAAGGTGGCCAGAGCTGTGGGCAAAGAGTCTAGCACATTCCAACGCATCTGCTGCTACGTTCTCCTCCCCTTCCCAGACCTGCAGAAAGGAACAAGGTTGGATCGTCCATCTTACCTCTGGGCCTGTGTCTTTCGTCCCGTCTGTGTCTGCTCTTGCACAGGTGTGCCTGTGTTAGGGCTGGCACCTCTGCCACCAGAAGCCCACAGGGGAGAGGGCTTGTTACTCCCGCAGAGACGCACTGAATCGGAGAAACAGGAAGCCCGGCAGTGAGGTTCCTTCCTCCACACCCCAGACAGTCCCAACGTCACCAACTGGGGCTGGGGTCCCCACCCCCTGCCTGTTAAGAAAGATGTTAAAGTGAAAATACCAAAGTCAAGGGGAAAAAGTCAAAGTCAAAGCATAACCAGGCAGGAGCCCAGAGCGTCACCGGGCTTCTTGTTGCGTGGCAAGAAAAAGGGTCACTGCACTTTTTTGTTGGGCGGCAAGAAAAACATCGTGTCAGTAATACTGAAGCCCATCGTGCCTGGGCTTCAGGGAAGGAGGTGGGAGGCAAGGGCAGGGCACAGGAGAGCTGCTTGCTCCTGGGCCCTGAGGCTACTTGTTCATGAGTAGGCACCAGAGACATTGTGGACGGTCCAGTGTGGCAGAAAGGGCCTGGGTGAAAAGAAGGAAATCTGAGACACTCAGAGTGTCCAGGGACCAGACTCTGTCCCTCTGGGCCTTCGTCTCTGCCAACCTTCAGATGTTTGTCTGTAGCCCACATCTCTCAGGAGCTCCAGATGTGCATACCCATCTTCCCCTTGGACATCTCCATCTGGATGTTCACCAGACATCGCAAACTCAACCTGTTCCAAACCAAATTTACCATCTGCATACTACTACTCTCTGGTAACCTAAAAATAAAAGGCCTTTCAAAGCGAGAGGCAACAAGCATGTATTTGAGATCAGAATAGCTATTTGAAACGCATTCATTTTGACAGAAGCCCAAATAATGTTCCAATCAGGAGATAAGGATAAGGGGTATTTATAAGAAAGGGAAGGTGAAAAATTATATCAGTGGAAGGAAGGCATTTCTATTGGGGCAGACAATGTAACATAGTGATGTTTATTCTAAAGAATGCTTTTAATTTTCAGTCCAGGAGCTACCAGTCCAGTAACCTTAATATCTGCTTTCTTGTTATCCTTGCAAACAGTTCTTTGGGACACAATGTTGCTTTGGGCTTGCCCAATCCAAAGGTTATTTTGCCCTGTTTTAACATTCCAAAGGTTTGAGGCATAAGACGGGCATAGTTCCTCTGGCATAACAGCTCTGGCTCCATTTTAAGGTGGCTCCATTTAGTTCTTCCCAGCCAGTGCTGAGCCACGGGCATCTCTCAGGACAACTGGCACAAGTGCCACGATACTGGGGGCTACAGCAAGTTCTGCCACAAGAAGCGACATTGTGAGCTGGGACGCCCCGCTGCCAGCACTCAGACTGGCCCCTGCCACATGGACACAATCCACGTGCTAAGATTGGCCCCATGGCACACACACAGTCCACACACAGGGAGGCAGCAAGAAGTACCAGGCCTCAAGGCAGGACACAGGCAGCTTGGGGCTCAGGGTGTTGCACACACAAAATAAGGATTATCTGTGTTGTCAGCAATTCATCCAGAGTCAAGCTGGTCCGCACCAAGCTCCTGGTAAAGAACTGCATTGTGCTCACTGACAGCAGAGAGTACAGAGAGTGGTACAAGTCCCACTGTGCCCTGCCCCTGGGCTGCAAGAAGGGGGCCAAGCAGACTCCTGAGGAGAAAGAAAATTTAAAGAAAAAACAATCACAGATGATAATTCAGAAGACTGCCAAAATCAGCAGTTTTCTAGAGGAGCAATTCCAGTGGAGCAAGCTGCTAGCGTGCATCGCTCCAAGACCAGACCAGTGTGGCTGAGCAGATGGCTCTGTGCTGGAGGGCAGGGAGCTGGAGTCCTAGCTGAGGAAAATCAAGGCCTGGAACAGCAAATAAATGCTCCTCCCCCCTACCTTAGCTTATGTAATAAAGGTGTCTAACAGTCTAAAAAATAAATTAAGTGCCTTCAGTAATTTTTTTAAAAAATATTTTTAAATTTTATTTATTTATTATTTTTTAAAAAAGATTTTCTTTAACTTTTAGACAGAGGGGAAGGGAGGGAGAAAGAGAGAGAGAGAAACATCAGTGTGTGGTTGCCTCTCATGCGCCTCCTACTGGGGACCTGGCCCACAACCCAGGCATGTGCCCTGCCTGGGAATTGAACCAGAGACCCTTGGGTTCTCAGGCCAGCACTCAATCCACTGAACCACACCAGCCAGGGCAGTTATTATTGTTTGACACCTGCAATCCTACTTCTCCTTAAAGTCTCCCATTCAGTAAGGGTTTTACCATCCACCAAGCTGCTCAAGCCAAATAAACTGGGTATCTTTGAATTCCTGTGTGTTTATTTACCAATTCCCATGGATGTTGCCCTTTACATAGCTCTGAGGTCTATCCAAGTCATTCTGCCCCACTGCCACCATTCCCATCCAAGGTGCCATTATCATCTTTTGCCTGGACGATCACACGTGCCTCCTCATGGTCTCCTGGCCTCTCCATTTTTCTTCCTCCGGGATATCCTCTGCACAGCAGGCTAAATTTAAATGTGCACATATAATCATGCCATTCCTCTACTACGAAAAAACGAAGTGGCTAGTTCAACTTGCAACTCCAACACTTAATGCAGTGTTTCCACTGGAAACAGCCACCGCGCTTCCTTTGCAGCAGAAGGGCTCCTCTCACTTCGCATTTCACAACAAGCGAGCAGTGCCATATCTCATTCCATAACAATGTAGTCAAGGGTTGAATTTTAACAAAATTAATATTTACTGCTTCATCAAGGGCATTCTTAAGTGAAACTGGCATTAATTTCTTCATTTTTTACTGCAAGTGGCTGGTGGTGGAGAATACAACGTCTGTAGTATGATTTGGCTCCACTGCTGAGATTTGTGCTAAGGCAGCAAGTCCTCTATCCCAGACTGCTTTTGCAACATCATTGCAATCTCAACATGCATATTTTATTTTTATGAAAATAAGGGGACCTCGCAAACCCCCTGTTAGGGACTCAGGGACCCCTGGGGGCCACATTTTGTGAACCACTAATCTAGGAATTTTTTTATTCATTCTTCAGATCTTAACTCTCTGTCCAGGTCTCCACTGTCCCCAAAGTCTGTTTTCTTTTCTTCCTTAGTAAGCCCTCGATCTTAGAGGAGCTCTGGCTGCCCAGACTTGTTATACTTCCCAGCCTCCTTTGCAGCTGGATGTGGCTAAATGACTATTTTAGTTAATGAATATAAGTGAAAATGTTAGGTTCACCACTTAAGGAGCATCCTTAAAAGGAGGGTATATGTCCTTCAAGGGGGAAGTGTGCCCTTCCTCAGGCCTTCATCCCCTTACTGCAGCTGGAATGCAACCCCCCTCCCACCTGCTCTCTCGTTCACATTACCTAGCAGGCTCCTATGAGCATTTATTTAAGTTTGTAACCCCTGATCCTCTATTCATTCATGTATTCAACAGTGTTGAGTGTCTACCAGACCCAAGGTACTCTGCTGGGTGCTAGGGATGTTAAATAAGCTAGACATAGTCACTGCTCTAGCCTGTGATGCAGACACTGAACATTTAATAATTTCATTACGATTAAACAAGGGCTACAAAGGGAGAAGTGCAGGGTGTTGGGAGAGCTTATCATAGCGAACTTTATCTCAACCTGGAGACTGAGAAAAGTCCCAGTGGGAAGTGTGTATCAGTAAGCATTGGGCTCTGCTACCAGAAAATTCAACATGATACAGGCTTGCATGAGACTGAAGTTGATTTCTCACCTGGAAGAAGTCTGGAGGCAGGTGCTTTATAGGTGAGGGAGGTGAGGGGGCTCCCCATTGTGCCCCAGAGGCTGGATTTGGGCTCTACCATCCTCCACCCATGACACCCACCCCCACCATAGCCTGAGAAGGCTCCTCAGGTTCCTCAGCTGAAATCAGGGTCCCTTACGGTAAGACCTCCAATGCCTTGTGCCGCTTCTCCCCTGGAAGCACTACTCCAAGTGCAGTGACTATGGAATTACTGACTGTTCAGTGTCTGTCTTACAGACTGGAGTGGTGACCATGTCTGTCTTACTTAGCTCCCAGCAGAGTGCCTTGGGCATGGTAGACCCTTAATACTTGGAAAATCTTTTTTTATATATTGAATTTTATTGATATTTATTGATAGTAAAATTGGCTGTGGTATGTACATCCCACCATAAAACGTACCATTCTGGCCATTTTTAAGTGGATAGTCTATGGCATTAGTACATTCACATAGCTGAGCAACCATCCCCACCATCCCTCTCCAGAACTTTTCACCTTCCCCAGCTGCAACTCTGAACCCATTAAACACTGACTCCCCGTGCCCCTCTCCCCAGTTCCCGACTGTTGAATACTTTTTGAAGGGATGAATGGAGGGGGAGTGGATCAGGTTACAAACTTAAATGCCTACAGGAGTCTGCTACGAAATATAAATGAGAAAATCAGCTTGGCTGTGAACAATAGGGAGGGGTGGGGACTGAGGTAGGGCAGCTGTTAATCACAGAGCTGCAGCTGAGCTGATAGTAGACGTCACACCAGAATATGAACTCACTGTTGTCAGCTCTGCCAAAATTTCGAGAGAAGATGGAAAAACTAGACATTTATGTAATGTCTCCTCATTTTAATGTTGGCAACTAATTTTGTTGTTGTTGTTCTGACACTGGGCAAATCAAACAAAGCATTCCAAGGGCTGGGTATAGCTTAGGGCCCACTGCTTGCACCAGGTAGCCTGTGTGACACCATTTAACTCTTGGGTCTGTGACCTGTGAACATCTATGAAGGTGGGATCCCAAGAGTCAACAGGCTCCAAGAACCTGGCTTTCTCTCTCTGGAATTTCCAAAGAGGAAATGAAAAGAGGAAGAGAGAGCAAGTTTATACTGAACATTTAAAAGAGCTGTGTGCTTTATGTGGCTGTGTATTCTATTTGATCTTCACAACAGTGATAGGGCATAAATATTATCCTCTAGATCATACCGATAAGGATACTGAGGCTCAAAGAGTTTAAGAAAATTGCTCAAGGTCTCAGAGCTAGTAACCATAACTGGTGGAACTGGGATTTGAACTCCTGCCTGGACCCCAATACTTGGATTGCCCCCCTCACCCCACTTCCTCTCCTCTGCGTTAAGGAAGGCTAGGATGGTGACTGAGAGTTGGCTTCTCCCACAGCGGTGCAGGGGTGTAAGGCCTACAGCCCCAGCTGGGGCTTCTGAGGCTTAGCACCACCACTATCCTGCATATGTATAGAGTGATTTTCCACTTTCAAAGCACTTTCACATACACTAGCACAACATTTCATACATTTTTGGTAGGTATTACTATCCTCATTTTGCAGGAGGAGGAACTGAAGTTAAGCTATCTGCTTCATAACAGGGCTGTAAGCATGGAGCACGGGGATTTCCACAAGTCTCCCGTTCCTGGTAGAGAGCTATTTTTGCTGCATGGAGGCTGTCTCCAGATTGGAGGATGGGGAGAAAGTCAAGCGGGAAGGAGAAGAGGGGAAGCAGATGGAAACCAGCCTCAAGGCTGACAAAGTGTTGGAGGCTGGGCTATTGGAGAAGGGGCAGGGCTGTCTGTGGAAGCCTGTGGGAGGGAAGATGGGAGCCCCCAGGTGCAGTCCTGTGGTGGCCTCCTTACCAGAAACATCTGCAGCTGCACTGGCACCCTCTGCAAAGGGGGTTGGGGGCAGGGCTTGGAGATGGGGGTGTGGGGGAGGGGCCGCAGAGCCCATTCTCTGGGAAGTAGACTCTTTTGGAGAGCTGACCTACCTCCACCCCTGCCACGTTCTCCCTAGCTCCACGACCAACTTCTGCAACTCTCAGAAGGTGATTTCTGGGCGTCCCGCACCCCATGGGAGCTATGAACAGGCAAATTTCAGAGCCCAGTTTGAGCTCAGCCAGCTGGCACCTGCAGCCTGTTGGATAAACTGTCAGCCACAGAGTGAAGCAGACAGAACCCATCCCCACCCCAACCTTCAAAGGGCAAACTCCATCTTGGGTGGGCCCAAGCAAGGAAACCTAAGCTCCTAACTTACCTCCTTCGTGGGAGGGATAGCAGCAAGGACCCAGGCCTGAACTCTAACACCTCTGCCTGGTGTGGAGAGGTAGAGCATGGAAATGTCTGGGCCTACCATGCATCATAAGGATAAGAAGACCAAAGTCAGGGGAGGGGGACCACAGGTCTGGATGAGCACAGCATGGCCTCTTGCCTGACACACTTGACTTGGCAAGGCTCTGAACTCATTTGGCCTCCAGAACTTCTGGACAGTGGACGCAGAGGAGGCTGTCGGGTCCCTGCAGGACTGGGGGTAGAGGTACTCAGGGACACCTCTCTCCTCTGGCAGCCTAGGTCTTTCAGGCACTCTTCTCCCTGTGTAGACAAATTGATGCAGGACGACTCCCAGTGATTCCTACCTCCTTCAGTTTATACCCTTCTGTTGTCCCCTCCCACATTGTACTAACATTGGTCTGTGTGACCAGCAGACTAGGGCAGAAAGGAAGATATATTACTTTCCGGATTAGGTTATAAAAAACATGGGCCCTGGCTGGTGTGGCTCAGTGGATTGAGTGCTAGCCTGCGAACCAAAGGGTCACTGGTTCGATTCCCAGTCAGGGCACATGCCTGAGTTGTGGCTCATATCCCTAGTTGGGGGTGTGCGAAAGGCAACCACACATTGACGTTTCTCTCCCTCTCTTTCTCCTTCCCTTCCCCTCTCTCTAAAAAATAAATAAGTAAATCTTTTTAAGAAAGAACATGGTAGCTTTGGTCTTGGCCACTCCCTCCCTCTGGGGGAAGTCAGTTGCTCTGCCAGGAGCAACCCAACAAGAGGCCCATGTGGGGCAGAACTAATGCCTCTGGCCAGCAGCCACCTGAGGATCCTTCTTGGAAGCAGGTCCTTCACTTCCGCCAAGTCTTCAGATGACTCCAGCTCTGACCCACATCTGGGCAGCAACCTCACAAGAGACCCTGCCCCAGAACCACTCGATTCAGCTGCTCCTGGATTCCTGACCATGTGAGAGAGGGTTTATTGTTTTAAATTACTGAGTTTTGGGATGATTTGTTATGTGGTAACAGATAACTGATACCCCCTTCCTTTTTAACAATGACCTAAGATGATCCCTCCTTCACCCCCACCAGCCCCACTGAACTACCTGCCTCCTTGATGCCCCTTCCCCTCCAGGTCCCCAGCCTGGAACACTAGTTCGGCTCCCAGATAAATGTGGAGATGCGGGATAAATTAACCTAGCTCTCTAGAAGGACTAAGAGAACACAAAAAGGGCTGGAGGTTACCTTGCTAGAGCTTTGAGGGGAGAGGGGGAGGAGCTGAGGGTGTCACCCCCTAGGAGAGAGCTCATAGGGAAGGGGGTAAAAGCTAATAAAAGGATCACTGTAAGCACAAGCCCCACACCTTTTCCTCCTTCCGCTCTTTGCTATTCACTTCCTTAGTGGGTGAACAAGGTGGCCCTACACTCTGCCCTGTCCCCTTTCTGCAGGAACATGGGGAAGTCCCTGCTAGACACTGGTGAATCCTCAGTGACTACTTTCATAAGCCCAAAGGGCATAGGATGTTACCTAGTAGAAAGGAAAAGTGCCACCCACAGAAATTTCCAGGAAACCCCTGCCCCACTAAAACATGGGGGTTCCTGCTCCTGCAGACCTGTTCCCACTCTCTTTCAATATATTTTCCCTCCTGTCCAGGGTAAAGTTCCCTGACAGAGCTGTCTGTGGCCAAAGTCCAGAGCCCTGCACACACTGCAGGCAGAGGCCTAGGTCGCTGTGGGGTGCTGTGGGCTGAGGCTGTGTCTGTGCTCTGCTGACAACAATCTGTGTGGCCCCATCCAAGACAGAGAAACAAAGCCGGGGGCAGGCAGGCTGGTGGGTCTTCTATATCATCATTATCCCACTTAATAGGTGAGGAAACTGAGGCTCAGGGAGATGAACTCTGGCCACATCAAAATAGCTGAGGTCGGAGGTCGGAAGCCAGGTCTCCTGATTCCCAAAGCTGCAGCAGCAGCCAGCTGTCTTGCTGGCTGTTCTTGTCCCCACGTGGGGCCTTTGTTCACTGCACTCTCCTTTGTCAGGCTTGGATCATAACCTTGCCAGGTCCAGGGCTATGTGTCCCGAGGCTCTCCTCGAGGGCGTAGACTCACAGGCACGCGGTCACGAGGGTGCTCCACAAAGGCGGTGCCCACGTGCAAGGATATGTGCCCACCAGTCCACCGCACTGCTAATCTCCTTGGGCCTGCGCTTCCCCCCTCCCCTTCCAGTGGTGTGTGACAAACAGTGACCACTGGGTGGCAGTGTGTTCTCATGCCTGGGAACAAACAGGGCACCTAGAGCTAAGGAACATGGAGGTGGGGGCAGAGGCAGATTGGAACTTCAGCCAACAGCACAGACAGGTTGCAAGACTTGATCTCCAGGGGGACTTGACATGATAGGGCTGTTCTGCGAGTGTGCGTGTGTGTACACACACACGCTGCAGCTACAGGGCAAAAGACAGTTGCTGAAGTGAAGCCGAATGTGGGTGGGGTGGGCCAGAGGAATAAAAATATAAAGGAAACCAGGGCAGCCAGCTCCATATGAGTGATATGGGATAAAGGATGGAGGAAAGGGCTGTAGAGGTAATGGGTGAAGGCTTTTTGGACCTTCAGAAAAATGACAACCCAGGAGAGAGAGAGAATAAGAAAGAGACCAAGGAAGAAAGAATCACGGAGAAGCCAGGAACAAAAAGAGGAAGATAAGAAAGACTGGCTGGGGAAAGTAGGTCAAAAGGCTGAGGTGGGAGAAGGGAGCACCCAGAGATTGGGGAGAGACAAGAAGCTTCACTGAACAAGAAGGAGCCAAACTCAGGCTTGCTGCTGATGGGAGTTTATTCGGACTGAATTCCAGAGACCCACTGGCTGCTTCAGCTCCAGGTCAGGGCTGCTGTGGCAGTGGCTCTGGCTCCAGGTCTGGCTCCTGCTCCAGCTCCTGTTCCAGCTCCGGTTCTTGCTCCAGATCCTCTATCTTGCTCTGGGCCCGAGGTGGGTGAATCCCATGCTCTAGAGCAGAGAATCTTCTTGGTCGCCACTGTGGAAAGGCATGGAGGGTGGGAGAAAGAGAAGAATGAAGAGAAAGAGAAGAAGGAGGATAGTGGGTCCATCTATTCTTTCTCAGCCCCTGCCTTCCCCATCTGGTCCCAGGCCTTTTCTCAGCCCCTTCAAGCCTCCCTTGGGTTGTTCAAGCACAAGGGGTGCCTGGAATACAGAGACTTATGAAGAAGGGTTCAGCATCCACTTTAGTCACCTTTCCTGAGGAAGGGGTGCCAGACAGCACTGTAAGGACTGGAGAGAAGGAAAGCCAGAGGCAGGGGGAGGGGAGTCCTTGAACTCACCCGTCTTCTCCACAGGTGAAAACCTAAGGCTCCGGTCACCAAAAGGAGAAGGAGGACACCAAGGGTGAGAAAGAGAGGGAGATGGCCTGTTTTCGGTGCACCTGGGGCTCTCTCAGCGTGCTGGGCACCTAAGGAGAAAGTACAGGATTAAGCATAGGGTCCCAGCAGAAAGGGACACCCTCATGCCACACCCTCATATTTTACAGATGCAGACAACAAGGCTGAGAGTTTAAGGGGCTTGTCCAGGATCATTCAGCCAATTAGTGGCAGAAGTGGGTTGGGACTAGACAAGAGCTGGAGGCCAGGTCCCTCATAGGAAAAAAAGAGCTGGGAGGGGGTGGTGAGGGCGTCTGCAGGTAGGAACAAGATGACTAGCCTGGAGTTGGGGCTGTGGTGTTGTGGGGTCTCAGACCTGGGCCAGACAGCTCCGTGAAGTATATGGTTGTTCCAAGAAGCCTCTTCCCCTGGTACAGGTGACACTGCCAAGGCTGAGAAAGGAGGATGGCCTTCTCTACCTCCAGCCAGGGTCCTGGAGAACTCCTCCAAGACCGTTTGTCCAGGGGGCTCCACACAAAGCGCTCTTGTCCAGATGCCGGAGTCACCTCACAAAGCAGTTTCCTCAGGTTGCCAGGTAACCCAGAGGATTTGGGAGTCACTGAAAACATTAGAGGAAAGAGATCTTTTGAGTCCCCGACCCCCTTACTTGACACCATAGATTCAACTCCCAAGTCTCAATCACAATGCACTCCCCTGGGCTCTGATTGGGTGAGGCTGAGGGGAGGAGATCAGGGTCATGGCCAAATTAATCTTATGAAGACAAAGTTCTGGTGAGATCACTCTGCTGCTCAAAAACTTTCCTGTTGCCTTCAGGGGACTGTTCTAACTCAGACTGGCCTGGAAGGATCATGTAACAAATACTGTTTCAGATTCTTTTACACTACTGTCTACTTAAATGCTCAGAAACCCCCAGTACCTATTAGATGAGTGGCCCCCCAATACACTTTCCACTTTTCCTGTTTCAACAATTTGAATGATATCAGTGCCCCTGCCGTGAGAGGTGCCCCCTGAATGAATGTGCCCTTTTTCTGAATGTTTGGAGAACAGTGAATTGACCTACTGATCTTGAGACAAATCTGAACAGTGAGTGATAAGGTGAGCAGGAGGAGACCAGTGGTCAAGGGCCTTGGGCTGAGCCTGGGGTACAGGAACCTGAGGATTTGGTGACACAGACACCTGAGTATGGACCCTGAGTCTGGCACTTCCCAGCTGTGTGACTCTGGGAAAGTTACTTCTCTATAAAACATCTCCCGCTGAGTTGTCATGCGAGAGCATGGGAAACTGACACACAACAGTGGACCTTCAAGAAGACCTTGGACAGAAAGAATTGGTAGGTTGTGGTGACTGACTAGACTTGGGGAGAGAAGCAGGCTAGGCTTCAGGGGGAGCAGGATGCAAAGAGTTATTGACAGAAGGCTAAGTCAGCAAGAGGATTGGGCGTGAGGAAAAGATGGGGTTCAGAGTGAGACTGAGGTGTGACTATGATAGCTAGGGAGAAATATCCAGGAAGCATGTGGAAATTCAGCACTGGCCCACAGAAAATGTGTTATTTGTTAGCATATTCATTTATTCATTGAACCAATGTACATTATTAAGCAACCAACTATATGATGCTACTATTTAGTGGCCACAGGTGAGTACTACAGACCCAGCCAAGTAACCACCATTGGTGATTGATTGAATCACCAATCAATCAACACATTTTCTGAGTTTTCTTTTAAGGTGTGTTTGTTTTACACTGTCTTGAAAAGCCCATGATCAGTAAATATTTGCTGACCAATGGACTGATTTATTAACTCCTCCCAAATTGAGGCCATTTCCTGCAACTTTAACCAGAGCTCTGGCCCCAAAGTGTGACAAATATTCTAGAAATATATTCTACCCTTTTGGAACCATTTGAACTTTTGCTGCCTCTCTTTCTAACTTCTCAGACCCTCCCCCTGGTTCAGAGCAGGGGATCCCCTTAGACAAGAGTGGAACATTCATCTAGTGACTCAAGAGGGATTTTCAGTTTCAGTTCTTGACATATGGGGGCGAGAAAAAAGGAGGCCGCACGGGGCGGCCTCTGTAAACCATGCCCCTGGCCTGACACCGTGAGGCAGACTCATCCAGTCTTCGCCTGGCCAGACTTCCCTCCCTGCCCCAGCTCCCCTGGGTTGGGAGCTACTCCTTTCCCTCACAGGACTGACCTGTGATGACCGCCAAAGTGACAGTGGTACTGTGCTGCTGCCCCTGCAGATGGACGCGGCAGGTGTAGGTCCCAGCCTGGGCCTGGCTCACAGCCTCTAGTTGAAGGGTAAAGTTGCCATTGTCTCCAGCCACCAGCAGGTCAGGGCCTCCACCGGGAGGGGTCCACGTGGCAGTAAGGGGAGACGGGGTCCTAATGCCAGGAGGCAGTTGGCAGGGCAGCTCCACCCTGGAACCTGCTCCTGCATATACTGTCAGGGGGACTGGCGGCTCCGGACCTGGAGAGAAAAGGGGCCCCAGAGTTAAAGCAGGGAGGGGGAGGTGGCAGAGGGGAAGAGCACTGGGTTGTCATGGAGGGGAGACAGAGAGCGAAGGAGGTGGTCCTGCCCGGAAGAGGGCTAAGGAGCAGAATAAGATGTATGAACTGAAGAGACTCAGAAACCCAGGATGTGGGCTGGGCCAGCTGGGGACTGAAGGCTGGCAGTTGAGGTTGGATGGCCGAAGGAAAGTCTACAAGAGAAGGCGGCTGAAAGGTGGCAACAGGAGGAAGATAGAAACCAGACAGTGAGGTCCAGAGCAATCACATGAGGTGTTAGCTGCATAAACCCTGCTTTGGGGATCTGTAAGTTGGGGGGAGGTGACAGGGGGGCAGGAAGGCATTGTGGTGGAGCGTGAAGGCAGACGAGAAATTACCTAGAACAGTGAGGTTGTATATGCTGGAGACATTGAATCCATCTTTGTAGGTGAGGATGCAGCCCCAGGGCCCAGAATCCAAGGGGCTGACTTGGGGCAGGAAGAGGAAGCTTCCAACCAAGTGGTGATGGGGGGACTCCTGAATAGGGACTCTGCCAGGGCCCCGGAACCAGTGCACGGAGGCTGGGAGGTCAGGGCGGCTGAAGGAGCAGTTCAAAACGACCCAGTCGGAGGTCCTGAGAGACCCTGGGGGACTGGCAGTCACTGCCCAAGGATGAAGAAGGGTCGTTAGCCCTACCGCATTTCCCCTCGCAGCAGACCAGCGAAGCTGGAAGCTATCTTTTCCTCCACCCCACTCCCTCCAGCTCAGTGCTTGGCACCTGGAAATGCTTAAAATGGATGCCCAGAGTCTCCTGCCTATTTCCCCTGCCTCCAAGTTTGCTCGGCTTGATCTACCCTTCCCTTTCCACCAGGCCTCGCCTGAGGATCCTCACTAGCCCACCTCCTGAGCCACAGATGTCTGAAATGAATCACTCTAGCCCCGCACCCTCCCTCGCCCCCCAAGGGGTGCCTCTCCTCCTCCACCCTGGCACTCCCACTGTGGGTGGGGCAAGAGGAGCTCAAGGGTGATACAATCTCTTCAAAGGCACCCCCCACACACATAAGTGCTTTCTCTGGGGGCACCTTCTACTTAGCAATCCGATTCCCCACCCCCTTCCGCTACCCTTCTGGGGGCTCGCTGTCAGGGCTTAGGGCGCATCCTTAGAAGCACAGCCTCGGCCCAGCGCTTCCTGCCTCCGGATGGCGTGGAACTGGGCGCCCTCCTCCCGGACTGGCGCCCCTCGCCCCGCCCCCACCTACCCCAGGCCTGGCCCACGCGCAGACGGAGGCGGCAGGTGAGGGATCGGTTCTTGAGGTACACGGCGGCGCTGTACTCGCCGGCGTCAGCGCGTCGGGCCGGGCGCAGCCAGAGCGAGAAGTCCCCGCGCTGGAGGCCGCGCTCTTCCAGCTTCATGCGGGACTGCAGGGGCGGCCGCCCGCTGCGCAGCCCCCCAGGAGCCAGCCTCAGCACAGTATAGGGGGTGGGCGCCACGGGGCGCGAGCCCCTGGTTGGGGGCCGGCTGCGCGTGGGAGAGAGAGATGGAGACATTAAAGGGGAAAGCAGTCTCGGGGGAGATGCGGTCCTGCCACACTTTAAGCATATGGAAGCCCACCCGGAGGGAAGATCTCTTGACTGCTAACTGTCCTGGTCCCCCTGGCCTTGGGCCAGCACCATCCCCTGCTAGCAACTCATGGGATGCAAGGATGTGGGGAGTAGTTTTCAGAGGAAGGACCTAGGGTGCATAGTGGCAGGGGAGGCAGGCCACTGGCTTTAGAGGGACTGACAGCTCAGGGGAGGGCACCAGGGTCTGCTTTGGGCCTTGGGTTATGAGTCTGGATGCCATTGCTGCTGGATTTGGGAGTTCTGTTGCCCAAGTTTGGGGTGCATACCTGTCTGGTAGATGCTGCCAAGTGACCCCTCCTGTTCGAAGAAGGCTGGGATCCTGGAGGGGGATTGTGGGGCTGCAGGGAAGCTGGGCAGGAGCCCCCTCCTGGGCCCACACCTCCGGGACCTCTGCCCCAGGTCCTGGTGCCTCCACTGGGGAGGAAAAGAGAGGCCAAGGGGAGGAGCCATGAGCCAACTGACTTAGGAGTAGAGAAGGAGCCTGAGGAAGACCAGGGGTTTTGCCCCTTCCCTGCCAAGGGGGAGCCTGAAGAGAAGCTTTGGGGCTGAAGGACTGCCCCAAGCAAGGCATGAGAAGAATCCACCCAAACTAAGAATCTTGGCTTTTGTGCAGTCATCCAGACATCCCTGCTGACCCCTCCTGTGTGTCTGGAGGTCGGCCCTCCCAGAGGGTCATCCCCACCTTACCTGGAGCCACCCACAGCAGTGGCAGAAGCAGCAAGACCTGGAACTGGGCCTCCCCCATCTCCCCCTGGGCCCTGGCCACAATGAGCCCTTCAAAGGGAAGAGGTCAGAAAGTGAGGAAAGACAGCCTGATAAAAGAGAGGTTCTGCTACGTGGAAGATGGAGGAAGAGAACCTGGAGAAAGAGGGACACAGACAGAGGCCTGGAGAGAGAGGGGAGGAGCCAATGACCTGAGGCTGGAATCCAGAGGAAAGCTAGACAGATCAGGGCGGGTAGGGTTGAGGTTGGGGGGGGTCCCAGGGAATGGGGCAGGGCAGTGGCAGAGAGCTGAGCGGAGGCAAGGTGGATGTCTTGAGCTGGGAGACCGGTCTGCTGCTCCCAGGGCCCTTGCCCCTGTCCTTCTGCCTTCCCTCCACCTTGCCCACTTCCCCTCTGCGTTGCCCGCCCCCCCCCACCCCAGGGCTTACGGTTTCGCTTCGCAGTGGAAAGTCTGAGGGGGCTGATTCCCAGCAGCATTACCCTCCACCTCTGTGGTGGCGCTCCCCTTGTTTATTTCCTCAAGTCTTGGGTGTCCCCACCACCCCCTCCATGCCCTCCCCCACCCTCTTGACTGTTCCCTTTCCCAGGACCTTCTGCCCTTGTCTCCAGACCATTTCTGCCTGAAACGACCAGCTTGCTCACCTGTAAGCTGCCTCCTGTCAGTCCCAACATTCACTTTTTTCCTGGCCAGCCCTCTCTCTGATACTCATCCCCTTCCTCATTTCTTTAACCTCCCAGAACTTCATTGCTCCTGTAGACCTGCCTTCCCCACCCATCCAATGATTCCGGGGAACAAGGTTAACAGGAAGCTGTACTGGACCCAAAGGATGGTAGGTCTGGGGAAGAGCACCGCAAGCCCAGGGAGAAGGATAGCTACGTGGTATTGAGCCTTCAGTATGTGCTTGGCACTATATTGGACACTTTACATACAGCCACTCATGAAATCTAATGTTATGCCATTGTACAGATGAGGAAACTGAGGTTTAAATATTTGCCAAGGCGTTATGGACTGCGAAGACAAAAACTGTGTCGTCCTGACCCTGGGTGAATTATGGGTTTCTTTTGACAAGCATGGTGGTGCTGAGTCACACACACCCTGGCCCAGCTCAGACCCCTATTTATTCAGCATCTGCTCCCAACCCAGAGGTTCTGCGTTGGCAAGGGTGGTACACAGAAATGCTGAAACCCTGCAAGATCAAACTCTAGAAAAACTGAGGCAGAAGTGCTAGGGAAGGAAGCCTGAGGCTTTCAGAGGGAAACTTGCTCCTCACCCCACCCAGCCTAAGGAGCCAGCCCAACAGGGAGTGGTGGAGGGTGGGTGTCAAGAACTTGCAGCCAGCCCTGGTAATACAAGGGGCCCTGGAGTTCTCCACTTAACCTGGTGATCACTTCCTCAGTGCCAGGCAGAGGGACAATTCTGATGCCAGGTAACCCTCACTCCAGGACCCAGGCCTCCCAGCCCTCTCCCACTGCAGGGGTGGGACTTCCTGTTTCTTTGCCTGGTTCAGCACAACAGGGCTGGTAGCTTTCCACTGGGCTCAGCAGTGTCTAGACCTGGTGTGGGCTAGCAGGGAAGTATGTGTGTGTCGCTTGGGAGGAGCATCCCCAAGAATCCAAGACGAGGACAACAGTCAGCTCTCAAAGCAGCTGCGCTCCATGCCCGCCCCTGGCAGCTGGCCTTGTCTTCTCGAGTGGTGGATGTTGGACAGTCCTTTTTTATAGAAGGTAAGGGTCCTGACAGAATGTGACATAGCCACCCTCCTCCCTCTGCCCTGGGAAAGCAGGAGACAGGTTAAAAACAGAAGCGCGACCATTTCTTTATTAAATTATACAAAAAGGGGGGTGGAGGGGGGCAGCTGTGGGGCTTGGTCCCAACCCTGGCCCCACCCCGGCCTGGCGCTGTCTGAAAGGAGGGGATCTGAGGGAGACCCAGGGATCAGGCAGGGTAGGGATGGACAGGACAGGCTAGGATGCAGCAGTTAGGAAGGAGAGGCTAATGGAGGAGGCGTGGGAGTGGCGGGGAGGGGGGGAGAAAGGACGAGAAGAGAGAAAGGGGCAACTGGGGACCAGCTGGGGAGCTCAGATGGAACAGGTCAGGACATGGCGGACGGCAGAGTGGAGATGGTGGGGCAGTGTCTGGAGAGGTGGACATGAGAAGGCTGGGAGAAAGAGGGTGGCAGCTCTGATGCAGGGCCCAGAGCAAGGAGCCAGGTGAAGAGTGGCTGCACTCATCTGTTCCTGCCCCCGTCTCCAGGCCCTGGGGGGCCTCCCACCCCAGCCCATTGGTAGGGAGCTCATGCTGATGCCCCATTTTCTGTCTTCTGCCGCTTGGGATCAGCTTCATCCTGTGGGGAGGAAGAGAGATATTATATGGGAGAGGGACCGCCCCCTGTCCCTGCCCTGTTCCAGCACCCACCCATGTACCACAGGAATCTGGGTCCAAATCCAAAGGGCGCCCAGCCCCTGCTGCATCCCTGACAGCCCCTCAGGCCCCACAACCAGCCCAAACCTCCTCTTCAGCAGCTCTCTTCAGCGCGGGCCCTTCGTCGTCATCATCTTCTTCTTCCTCATCTGAGGAGCCAGAAACGGGTCATTGGGGAAGAGCAGGAAGCTCCATCAGACCCCCTGTGGTCGCCCTCAGCCCTGTTTCAGGTCTTCAAACCCACCCTGACTCTGTTCCTTGGAGCCCAGCCTCCCTGCCCCTCCCCACCTTCTTCTTCCCCTTCATCTTCCTCTTCTCCGTCCTCAGCAGTTTCTTCTTCTTCTTCCTCAGCTCCATTCTCCTCTTCCTTTGGGGACCAGAGAAGGGAGCAGGGTCAGGCTGGCTGTTTGCCTCCACCCACCAGCACCACCAATGTCAAGGGGCACTGGGAGGACCCGAAAGGTGAGGCGAGGAGGATGGGAGAAGTCAGAGGAAAGACAGGACCCAGCCTCCCAGGAAGATAACTGGAGAGGGATGGTGGGCAGATGTGGTCACAACCCCCAACCCTGACCCTCAGCACCTCCACCACTTCTTTCTTTCGTTCTTTCCGGCTGGCCTTCTCCTCCACCTTCTCTTTCTTCTCCTTCAGGTCCTGCAAGAGAGAAAGAGGTCACCTTTCTCTTACCACAAATGATTTGCAGCCCTGAAGTCCCTCTAGCCTGGTTCTCCCTCTGTAGTGAGCTTCGAAGAGTGCAAAGTGGAGAAGGCAGCCTCAGCAGCCTGGGGTCATAACAGAGGCTCCAGGGTCTTTTTAAAATTATTATTATTATTAAATTTATTGATTTTAGGGGTGGGGAGAGAGACAGAAACATCTATTTGTTGTTCCACTTACTTTTGCATTCATTGGTTGCTTCTTGTATGTGCCCTGACAGATCGAACCCTGTAACCTTGGCATATGGGGACATCACCCTAACCAACTGCACTACCAGGCCAGGGCCAGTACCAGGGTCCTTAAGGCCACAAAGGGGCTGAGACCAGACAACTTCTTCCCCAAGACTCAGGGAAGATGATAAGTGAGAGGAAAGGGAATTAAGTGGCCGAAGTAACTGCTCACCATCCCCATCAAGTTCTTCCAAACTTTACTGGCTGAAGAGTGCAGCTCAGCAATGCAATTCCCCTCCATCTGCTCAGAGCCCTGATGCCCCACCCCCTCCTGCTGCAAGCCCAGCTCTGCCTTTTGTCTACCTCTGGGGCCTTTCCTGGTACTCTCTCCTGGGCACCCCTCCCAGCTACCAAAGCCTCTGATTCTCTCAGTCTGTGGGTATGTCCCCAGAGTCCCCAGGCTCCTACTTGGGCAAACACCACAGGGGTAGGGAGAGCACCCTAGCCTGGTTCCTGGCACCCTTTTTTCCCCACTCCCCCCTCCAAAAGGAAGTTCAAGTAGTTTCCTCTTCCCTAATGCCTGTGGAATGTTCACGGTGTGGTGGAAAGGTAGAAATAACCACTTCCAGGGGATATAGGTCAAGTAAGATAAAAGAAACATGGAAGAGAGTATGGGACATGGGAGATGAAAAGAGGCAAATCCTGTGTCTGGGGTGGGACAGGAATACAGATGGGGAAAATATCTGTCTCTAGGACCCTCCCTTGGCACTGCCCCTTCTTCATCCCAAAATCTCAGCAGGCACATCCTAATATCCTTTGCTTTTTTTTTTTAATCCTCACCCAAGGACATTTTTTTCATTGCTTTTTAGAGAGAGAGGAAGGGAGAGGGAGACAGACAGAAACATCGACGTGAAAGAGGAACATCAATTGGCTGCCTTCTCACAAGCACCCAACTGGGGATCAATCCCGCGGCCTTTCAGTCCACCTCCACCGGATAGTGCTCTAACCAACGGAGCCACACCAGACAGGGCCTAATGTCCTTTTCTGATGTGGCAGAGGAAAGTGCTGGACAGTCCCCCCTCTATAGACATACCGGCACTTCCAGTTTTGATTCCAGGCCTCTTCCCACCCCACCCTTGTCAACCATTGAACGACTGTCTCCCTAGGATCTGATCTGGTGTTGGGGTGCAACTCCGTGTTATCTGATTCCGTGTGGATGGAAGTTTTCTATGTGAGTAGATCACCCTGGGAGGGTATGTCCTTTCTGGAACAGGGCTGGGGATAGGAGAGAGGGCTGGTGCCAATGCTTGGCCTAGAGGGACGCTCAAATCCCTTCTCCCTTTCAGGGGAGCATAGAATGCTCTCACTCCAGCTAGGTTTCTTCGTGTCACTTGGCTGCCCTCATTTCTTTGCCACATGGTAGGTATGACATTTCCAATACCTGGTAGATTTTCCCCTCCATGCTGGGCCTGGAGAGGCTGGGACTTGCCAGCTTCTCTCTGGGCCCCAGCACCAGGTCTGTGTGTCCCTGGCCTGAGATTCCCATCTGGGCTGATGGGGGGAGGGAGAGAGTATGAAAAGGAGGGCGGGGGACTACCAGAGACCGAAGTCCAAGGGGCTGGGCCCTCTCCTCCCTGCCCTGTCCTCCTGGTCACTGTCCTTCCATGATCCCTTTTCCAGGAGGGTATGTGACCCAGGTCTTGTGCTGAGCAGCAATCTGGCCTCATTTACTCAACACAGGCGCACACACTGACACAGGCTGACACCAGTTCACACACAGCTACAGAGGCGCGCCCATGCGACCCGAGGACACATGGCCTGGTGTTTGGGTATTCTGACACACTCTGGACACAGACAGCACA
Organism: Desmodus rotundus; assembly: GCF_022682495.2. Taxonomy (NCBI): domain Eukaryota; kingdom Metazoa; phylum Chordata; class Mammalia; order Chiroptera; family Phyllostomidae; genus Desmodus; species Desmodus rotundus. The sequence continues at coordinate 61,702 of NW_026527347.1, forward strand.
AGAGCACAGCGGGGCCACGCAGCACTCACAAAGCAGCAACATGGCTCCAGAACACCTATGTCTCCACATGCACACATGTAACTGCCACAGGCAGTCCCACACACTTGCTGAATTTCAGACATACAAAGACACCTACTCAACAAAGTCACATGCCACCACACAGCCCACCCGAAGGCCACACAGCACACCTTGTCAGATCTCCAGAGCCCCTCTCTTTCCACTGTCTTTAACCCCACGGGTTCCCTCTTATCACTTCACAGGCTACCAAGAAGCCTCTGTGACCTCCTCAGCAATCCCCCTACCCCCAAGATCGGGCTCCCAGCCCCCAAGCCCTGGCCGAATTAATTTCCCAAGGCGACACTCAGCAGGTTCCCTAGAGAAATTAAAGGCTGGAAGAAAGGCAAGGGCAAACGGATGGGCCACAAATGGTAGCTGACGAGAGCAGGAACGGCTCCATGCAAGGCCATGCAATGCTGAGCTGAGGCCTTTTCGAAGGCTATTCCGGCCTTGCTTCTGATTTTTAGGGACTCAAGATTCTTTAAGTGTCGGGGGAGAGGCTGAAGGGGCGCTGAGAGAAAAGCCCGCTGAAGGCCATGGGGGAAGGGATGGATATTGATGTAAAGAAAGGAGGGAATGAGAAAATAGAGGCAGTAGCTGTCCAAGGAGAGCAGCAAAAGGCTGTCGGCCTCGAGGGGAGGGGCCGAGAGGAGCAGCCTCCCGGGAGAGTACTGTTTACACCGGAGGGTCTCACTCAGCCGAGGAAAGATGAGGTCAGACTGGAAGGAGTGACGGAGAAACGGGACGCGGGCAGAAGGGCGCGAGGGAGGGGGCAGGTAAAGTGAGCCGCGAAGAGCTCCGACGGGAAACTGGCCTGGACGAAGGCGCGCGGGCCTGGCCGGGAGAGGGGTGGGGACGGCGGCCGGGCCCGATCCGGGCCGGGAGCGGCGCTCGGGAAGCTAGAGGGCGCTGGCGGGCGGCGCGCCGAGCTGGGTAGGCAGCGCCAGGCTGGGGAGCGGGGTGGGGGGGGAGGGCGGATGAGGGTCGGCCGGGATCCTGCGCCAGGGCAGCGTGGGGCCGTCGGGGGCGGCCTGGGGCACACGACCGTGGGGAGCCCGCGGGTCGCGCGGGGCCCAGGCCGCGGCCGTCCCTGCCCGTACCTTGGCGCTCAACTCGGCCGCTGCCTCCACGCTCTTCTCCGACATGGTGCCGGGGCCGGGGCCGGGGCTGGCGGGGAGCCGGGGTCCCGGGGCCGGGACGGAGGGGCCCTGGACGGCGGAAGGTGGCCGCGGCCGGAACCTGGCGCGGTGGCGGCGGCGGCGGCGACAGCGGCAGTGGCGGCCGCTCAGCAAGCTGGGTCTCTGGAAGAGGCGGCAGAGGCGCGCGGGGTGGGGCGGAGGTGGGTCTGGAGTGGAGACCCGCAGGGCTGCGGCCGTCCACAGAGCGGGCGGAAGGGCGGTGCGGGCGGTGGCCGGCACGCTCCGGCCGCGGTCGCTAGGTCCTCAGCTCGCCGCCCCCTCACCCGCAGAGCTGCCGCCGACCAGCCGCTGCCGCCCCCGGCCAGAGAAACCGCTTATAAAGGCGGCGCTGCCCGACGGGAGGGGCTTCCCAGGGGTGGGGCAGGCGGGAGCGGGGAGGAGAGGAGAAGGGAGGAGGATGAAAGCGGAGGTTGGAGAGGTGGGGATAGGAGGATGAAAGCGAGGGGAGGGAGAGCGCGAGAGGCGGGAGGACTAGACCGGGAGGGGGAGATGGAGAGGCTGACGGTCGCGGAGAAAGGAGTGGGGCGCGGAGGTGGGAAGGGGTGGGGTTCCTGCGGGGAGGGACCTCTCCGAATTCCGACCTACTGCCTATGAATGCGGAGTCTGTCTTTTGGGAGCGAGCTGGAGGGATGACCAGAAACCTGCCGACCCCCCTCCCCACCCAAAGCCCTGAGATTTTTGCCTAGGGATGGTGAGGGGAGCACAGGGAAGGGCTGGGCAGGTATTTGAGAAACCAAACGCTTAAACTTGAGGAAGAGGGTGGGGAGCTACTTCCACATCACTCTGGATTTCCCCTCATCTGGCATTTATCTGCATTTTCTGCGGGACCTTGAGGGAGGATGGGGGAAGAAAGGGCAACGCACCCTCTGTCCTGCCCTAGGTTGACCTGTGTGACCCTTACTGGGTTCTAGTGTTCCTGGCTCCTCTTCGTGCGCTGAGGGGGTCAGAGGCCCTCCAGTCTCCTTTCCTCTCTTCAACATCTGACCTTTCTTATTCGCCCATCTCACCTCACTTTTCTTCTGGTCCTTCTAGTTAGTTCCCTTCATTCCTCCTCATTCATCTCTACCCAGACCCGTCCCTCACAACCATTTATATCACACATTTCCCTTATTCTTCTGTCACCTGTGCCGTGCTTCTCATTTGCCCTCTTCTACCCTTCCGCCTCGGATATCTGCCTCCCAAACAACACGGTTCTGGTCTCATCCGAGTCTGCCACCTGGCCCTATATCCATAGTTGATTTTCCTCAATTTCTCTTCATATCCTTATTTCCCACAATTTCCCTTTCTTTCCTTTTCTCTTTCCTCTGCTACCATCTTCCCCAGTCTCTCAGAATTATGTTTGCCTCCTTTGCAAAGGGTTCAGGTCTGGAGTTTCAGCCCCACCCTACTCCATACATCCTCAGTTCCTGGTCCCTCAGTCTCAATATCTTTGGGTCATTTTGAGAGGCTTGGGATTTCAGGAGGGCACGGGTACTGGGGTGTGTATTAAAGGTCACAATGTGTGTGGGGTGGAAAGCTAGGCTTTGGAAAAAGATATTTTTGGTGTGTGCACTCCCATATTTGGTTACCATGATCATTTCTCGTCTTTTTATCATTTTCTTAATAAAAAAGGCGCACTGGATCAATCATCATTTAGTATTTGAGTGCGGAAATACACCATCTTTTGGTCCCTTGGTGTACACATCTCCCAATTTCTGATTCTGAGGCTCCCTTATCAGTTTCTCAGTTTCCCTCTCCTCAAAAATCTTGGAGCCCCACCCAGGTTTTTCCTTGCCGGACTCTGTCCATCTTTCTCTGAGAAATCTCCTTCTCTCAATCTGTTTCTCTGACTCGCTCTCTGATGTCTTTAGCGATCTCTGACCCTCTCCATCTCTGTACTCTCTCGTTTCATTTTTCTCCTCCCCCCCCTTTTACCCTCCCCACAAGGCTCCCCTGTCTCCCTCCCTCCCCGTCAGTCTCTTTCCTCCCTCTCCTACCTCCCTTTCCTATCCACACCCCCCCCACCCCACCCCACCACCTCCCAGCCCCGCCTGCTGTCTCGGACACCCTGCTGGGCTCTTACCCTGTTGCCCTGGTA
>NW_026527348.1:0-64929 GCF_022682495.2 Desmodus rotundus
AGAGAAGCCAATCAGCATCTCCGCCGCTCTCTGCTATAAGGTCTCCGTGGACCCACCCGAACGCAGATTCTCCACAAACCCCGAGGATGCGGGTCATGCGGTGTCCGGCTCTCCTGCTGCTGCTCTCGGCGGCGGTGCCGCTGACCGGTGCCGGGGCGGGTGAGCGCGGGGTCGGGAGGGAGCGGCCTCTGCGGGGAGGAGCGCACACCGGCGGGGACGCGGGACCGCGGGGAGGGCGCAGCCCCACCGCCGGACCCGGACCCCGTTTGCGTCCCCATTTTCCTCCCCGGTTTTGTGCCCTCGACCGCGAACCCGGCCCCGCGCGGGGCTGAGGGTCGCCGGTCTCACCGCTCCCCGCCCGCAGGTCCGCACTCCCTGAGGTATTTCGACACCGCCGTATCCCGGGCTGGCGGCGGGGAGGCGTGGTTCCTTGTAGCCGGCTACGTGGACGGCGCGGAGTTCGTGCGGTTCGACAGCGACGCTGCAAACGCGAGCATGGAGCCGCGGGAGCCGTGGATGGAGCTGGAGGAACCGCAGTATTGGGTCAGCGAGACGCAGAATGCTTGGAGAACCGCAAAGATTTACCGATTGAGCCTGAACAGCGTGCGCCTCTACTACAACCAGAGCGAGGACGGTGAGCGCGCGAGGACGGGCGGGCAGCGTAGCCCAGATTGTCAGCGTCGGAGCTTCACCCTGGGAGGAGTCCGCCGGGCTCATTTTCGGTTTCGGTTCGATCCCCGCGCGTCTGGTACGATGGGGGCGGGGCTGACCGCGAGGCGGGGTCAGGGTCTCACACTCTCCAGGTGATGTACGGCTGCGACGTTTGGCCAAACGGGACCGTCCTCCGCGGGTATTACCAGTCTGCCTACGACGGCACCGACTACATCGCCCTGAACGAGGACCAGCGTTCCTGGACCGCGGCCGACACGGCGGCTCAGAACACGCAGCGCAAGTGGGAGGCGGCCGGTGAGGCGGAGCAATTCGGGGCCTACGTGCGGGGCCCCTGCAGGGAGTCGCTCCTGCGGTACCTGGAACACGGGAAGGAGACGCTGCAGCGCGCAGGTACTGGGCCGTCCTCCCACCCCCAACCCCCGGGCTGGGCTCCGACGGGGGACTGGACACGGGACCAGGGTCAGAACCCGCTCCCTGCGCCGGGAGACCGAGTCCGCCCGGACTTTCCGATCCCGTACCAGAGCGACCCCGCCTTCCTTCGGGGACACTGGGGAGGGCAGCCTCTCCGGGGAAGGACGGGACGCTACGAGACCTCCAGTCATCAACTCCCTGTGATCCGGTCTGCGGCCCTGGCCCGAGGGGACTTTATGTCTCAGGCCCGCTCCCGCCCCGCACCCGCGAGTCTGGGTCCCACCCAGCGCTCCGCGGCCATGAGACCGCCCCCCCCCCCCCCAGTCTGGACCAGAAATGCTCTCTCCACCCAGACCGGCCTCCACCTGGGCTGCGTCCCTCTGGTTCTAGAACTTTCAACAGACCAAGGGATCACCCCAGGTGCCTCTGTGCAGGCCGGTTCTGGGCTTTGCGCCCCCTCTCCCCTTTTCTACCCTGTCCAGTCCCGGGACAGCCCCAGGAGCGCCGCCGGACTGCCCCACGGAGGTGCGCAGTTCCCGAGTTTCCCACCCTTCTCCTCAGACCCTCCTCAGGCACGAGTGACCCACCACCCCACCTCTGAGGAGGAGGCCACCCTGATGTGCTGGGCGCAGGGCTTCTACCCCGCGGACATCGCCCTGACCTGGCAGCGAGATGGGGTGGACCAGCCCCAGGACACACAGCTTGTGGAGACCAGGCCCTGGGATAACAGTACCTTCCAGACGTGGGCGGAGGTGGTGGTGCCACGTGGAGAGGAGCAGAGATACACGTGCCACGTGGTGCACGCGGGGCTGCCCGAGCCCCTGAGGCTGCAGTGGGGTGAGGAGGGGCCTCTGGGACATCGGGGGTTGGGTGGGATCTGGGGGGCGGGGGCCTCACCTTCCTGTCCCTTTGCAGAGCCGCCTGCTCAGACCATCAGCATCATCATCATCATCGTGGGCATTGTCATTGGCCTGGCCCTGCTGGGAGCTGTGGCAGTTGCAGCTGTGATGTGGGCGAGGAGGCGCTCAGGTAGGGGCTGGTGGGGTCTGATTTCTTGTCCACCAGGGGTTTCAAGCCCAGGAGACATGTGTCCTGCGTCATTAGAGAGAAGCATCGTGTTCATCACGTGCTTGCCACATGTGGGGCCCTGTTTGCCACACTGACTGTTTAGAACCGTGCCCGTGTGAAGTAAGGGACAGATTTGTCACCCTGATGGTCCAGGTGCTGGGGACCTGGCTCCCAAAGCCACAGGTGCGAGGGGAGGGTCCCTGCCGAGGACAGACCTGCAGGAGGGGGTTGGTCCTGTTCCTGCACATGCATTTCCCTCAGGTTCCCCATCCTGCCCTGGGTCTGTGGTCAGAGTTCTGGAAACTTCCCTAGGGCCCAGCACTAGGGCTTCCTTTAGGACCTGATGGCCCTTCCTCCTCCTGGGTGTCTCACAGGATGTTTTCTTCCCCCAGGAGAAAAAGGAAGGAGCTACACTCAGGCTGCCAGTGAGTATGGAGGGGGGACCCCTGGGACCCTGTGTCAGTGCAGACGGGAGCCCAGCGGGAGCCCATGGGGGACCTCAACCCCCAGAGTTCGTCCTTTGGTCTCCCGTCCTGGGGCTCTGACCACGTCCTGTTTTGTGCCACCCCAGGCAGTGACAGTGACCAGGGCTCGGATGTGTGTCTCACAGCTTGTAAAGGTGAGACCCTGATGTAGGGAGGGTTGGGGTGGAGGGGACGGGACTGGGTAATGGGGATTCTCGGACATTTTGAGCGTGAAGTAGATTTGAAAATGTCCCCATCTCAACCACTGTCCTGAATTTGTTCACGTTTATTTTCTTCAGAGTGAGACAGCTGTCCTGTCGGGGAATGAGTGATGGAAGGTTCCTCACACACGTGCACCCGCCAACCCCTGTTTGTGACGTCAGGGACATCCCCCTTCTCTTTCTGCAGCTGGCATCTGAATGTCTGCATTCCTATCAGCATCCTGTGAGGAGGTGGGAGGCTGGCTGACCCCGCCCACCATGTCACCTCCCCACACTTTCCTGTTCCACCAGAGGAGGGGCTGGGCCCTCCCCATCCCTGAGTGACACAGTTCCTTAGGTGTATTTCTTACAGAGCAAAAATGGAATCCTAGTTTTTCTAATTTAGTTATAAAGCAGTATACTGGGTTCTAACGCTATTTTGCGGAAAGCTGCAAAACACACTAGAGGCCACACAGCCAGGAGCAATCCAGAGTCCAGCCTGGGTTGGGTCCCACACAGGCCCCGCTGCCCTGCTGCCATGCACAGACGTCACTGCTCACCCCACCCAACTCCCCTGAGGAGGGACCCTGGACCTACAGCTTGGACTGGTGTCTCTGCTGCTCCAGCCCCCGGACACTGTGGCTGCCACTCCCGCCACCCTGGCCACATGCACTCGGCACAGAACCAGGCTCTGCATCACCACGTCCCAAGGCAGAGTCTGGCACGTTGTCAGCTGACTGGTGGAGCCTCGTGCTGTGTCCAGATGCACGAATGTTGGGGATGTGGGTTCCCTCTTTCATGGAGGGATGTGGTCTCTGCCTCCCACTGAGACTTCTATTTTGAGAGCAGGGTTCCTAAAGTTCACTGAGGACGGTGAAGCAAGGAAGGGCCTAAGACAGAAGAAGCAACAGGAGACTAGGTGCGGCTGCTCTCAGCTCACATCTGGGGAGTCAGGGAAACGGGGGCCTTGGGGACAGTCAGGGGGTAAGCCTGGGGTGAGGGGCTGCTGCCCAGTGCTCCCCTGGTTGCAAGCCTTGTGGGGTCCCTTAGAGTTTAGGACTAGCCTGCCTGTGGGAGGAGGAGAGGGGGAGGGAAAAGCACCTGGAGTGGTGCTCCAGGGAGGGAGATCGTGCCCACCAGGACTGTAGGTGTAGAACCTTCCCGTGTAGGAACAGAGTTCAGGGGCTGGGGTGGGGGAAGGAAAAGAAAGACACATTTCAGTCCTTGGAGCAAAGATCTGAGACTGGAACTTCCTGGTACCTGCAGGCACCCAGGTTTGGCTGGAAGAACATGTGACCAATAAATAACATCCCAAGCAGCGGGTCTCTTGCTTGCTCTTCCTCTGAATTTCTCTGTGGGATGGTGAGGGGTTGTTTCCTACACTCCCCCTGTTCTCTGATTCTCCGACACCAGCTCTGCTTCCTACAGTTCAGCTCAATTCCCACATGAACTACCTGGAGTTGGCCTCAGACCCCACGTGCTCAGAGTCCATCCCACAAGACTGCCCTCCCCTCAGAGCAAGTCTCAAGTTCAGATTCCCATGTTACCTGCACGTCTGTCTAAATTGGCTACAAAAGGCAGGGTTCCCCACCAAGTTCATTAATTTGCTGGATCAACTCAACAGAACTCAGGAAGATGCTCTGCTTACTGGACATTTTATTATAAATAATACAAGTGAGCAGCCAGGTGAAGAGGGACATGGGGTGAGGCGGGGAAGGGTCCTGAGTACTGGAGCCTCTGTCACTATGGAGTTGAAAAGTGTCACCTCCAACTCCCAGCATGGGCATGGGCTCACTACTTCAGAAGCTCTGAACCCCATTATCGGGGTTTTGTGGAGGTTTCAGTATGTAAACACATTTGACTATAAATCCTTGGCCATTGGTGACTGAACTCAAACCCCGGCCCCTCTCCCAGACGTTGGGCAATGAGGCCGATAGTACCGACTCTGATCAAACTTGCTCTTTCTGGTACCAGCCCCCATCCTGGAACTGTCCAGGACCTTCGGCCAAGCGCCATCTCATTAGCATCCTTGTCACTCTGGAGATTCCGAGGGTTTAGGAGCTCTGTGCAGGGAACCAGGGAAAAGACCAAATATAATACAGTCAGACCTCAGTCCCTGAAGGTCTCCCATTTCAAACAATTTAATTCGTGACCAAACTGTGTGTGGAAAAGACGTCTCAGTTGTCAAAGTTTTCATTCTTCACCTGACAACCCTTTCCGGCCGATACCTGTGTGATCCATCACCTGGATGACTGGGATCTCAGACAAACCGCTTCTCAAACAGAATTTCAGAATGAATTAAGTTCGGAAAGCGAGGTTCTGCTGCTCTTTTTGGATCAGACCACAGGTCTCTTGACCACAGACCCCTGAGTAAGAAAGAGCATCATAACCGTTAGACGATGCTGGCACACGGCTAGAGCCCATTCTGTCTCAAACAAGGAGCCCAGTCTGTCAGCCGTGTGGGCGTTTTCACGTGGCCCGCACATTCATGGAAGTTGCCTGACGGTTTCCGTCGGGGAGATTCAAAGTCAGCCATAATCACCATCACTGCACCACTCCCAGCACGGTGAAAAGTAAACTGAGACAGAATCATTCTTGGCAAGAATTGGGGCTAATTCTATTCTCATTATTGCTAGTGTGAGAGTCAGTTGATTCAAATGCTTTGAAAATGCTATGGCGGGACTTACTACCCTCAGACGGTCACTCGCCCTGGGACCCAGCATTTCACGTCTAGTTACATACCCCGTAGACAGGTGCACATATGTGTGCCGAGTAATACGAGGAGATTACTCCTAGCAGCACCATTTGTGAAACCTGGTGTAACAGATGCCTGTGAGCAGCAGAGGACCACAAGTGTGGGCTGTTCACACAATCGCACCCCTTGCAGCCATGAGAGAACAAACCACAGCCACGCACGGCTGTAGGGATGAGACCGGGACAGGACGCTGGGTGAGAGCTGGGTGCAGAGGAGTGTCTGCTGTAACGTTCCGTCCTCTGAAAAGCTGACAGAGCTCACCTACGGTGTGAGACATCCCGAGACTGGCCACTAGGGGTGGGGGAGGTTTGTGACTGAGTGAGATTCAAGAGGACCCCCTGGGAGCTGGAAATGATCCTGGGTGTGTATCCCCACGTTCGCTTTGTGGCCACCCACTGTGCGCTAGTGATCTGTCCCCCTCCATGGGTGTGGTCCTTCATGAAAGGATACTTTTCTGGAGTTTTGAAATAGTTCTCTTTAAGCCAACATAAAATTACCGTTACTGAAAGCTTTTAGAAGTGCTGAATTGAAATACCCACTGCAATTTTTAAAAGTCCAAGGAAACACATTTCTGTGATGGAGACATAAGAAGAGAATCTAATGGGAGAGCAGTGAGCTGGGAGCTGACTCCCGAACAGCCTTGGGAATGGCGGTCAGGCCAGGACTAGGAACCAAACCTGAGCAGGCCCCTGGGAGGGGGGTGGGAGATGCCCCTGAGTCGTGCATGAGTGACCCGGCTGGCCGCTCAGGAACTTGAGGAAAATGACCTGGGAGCTGAGAGGGGGGGGAGAGATGTGCTTGTGGACCTCTTGCCGTGGGTGGAGGGGGTGGAGATACTGGAGTGGGAGGCGATCCCAGCAGAGGCTGTCTGTGGGGGGAGCTGCTTGTACTCAGGTTGGGGAGAGGCCTGGATGGATGGTGTCGCTTAGCCTCTCCCCAGCCCCACCTGGATGCTCATGGGGTCCCTGAAACACTGTGCCCACCAGGTGGAGCCGCATGGGCTCAGCACGGGGCTCCCACTCACAAAGCTCATCTGGTGGCTACGTGCTGATTGCCCCACCTGCTGGGACCAGCTGGTTCTGCGAAAAGAGAAATAAAACAGGTGAAATTAAGTAAATATGTCACCGCAGGTATAGAAGGGCTTTGAGCAATCCTAAAACTAGGAAGAAATTATCAATGGAAAAGACTGCAAAGAAAGAAGGTAAAGCAGTTTAAATTTTCCTCAACCATCTCCGGAATCTTTTACAGGAAAGTTCTACTAACCCTTCAAAGACTCCCGATCTTCTCTAAAATACTCAAGAGAATGGAAAATATAGGGAAAGCCTACAACTCATTTGTGAGGCTTCAAAGCCAGTTAGGGAACAATCAGAAAAGAAACACTAGGAGAGCAGATGTTCAAATCTGCGAAGACACAGTAGACCGTATCTAGCAATGCGCTGTGAGCCATTAAGTACCACGACCAAGTTCGGCCTGCCAAGAATGCAGGAGTATTTGCACTCTCAATCTTTTCATGAAGCCCCCCACTGAACGAATAACAAAGACGGGGTGAGCATGTGTTACTATGTAGCAATTACTCCCGATGGGACCAGGGCTCGGTCTGAGCCACACTTCCTCCATCTTGTTCACTTTGAGGACCTGAGTTACTGGATGAGCCCCTTTCCCTATTATCAGGATAATGTCTTTATGCCAAGGTCCGAGCCTGGAATCACACCTGCAGAGTCCCTTCTGCTGTGCACGGTGACATGTTCTCAGGCCCCCGGGATTAGGGCTGGAACATGTTTGTGTACCGTTATTCTGCCACACACGGTGACAGAACGAAGAGGTTGGACACGTCTAGTTAGGTGCCGGGGGACGTGGAGGAGGCCATGTGGGGCGATGACGGTGAGGATGAAGCAGATGTGGGCAGAGATTTACATGGATTCACATTTCATTGGAACATCAGACACAAAGACACATGATGATCTTAAAGCAGCCACAGGAGAAAATTGGATCCTGTAGAAAGGAACTGCACTTAGAATGGGGTCACGGCTCCTTGTCAGGAACGGCCACCAGGGGGCAGTGACACATCGTCATTGAAAACTGAGAGAAAACCAGTGTCAGGCTAGGAATTTGGGACTGGGAAATTGATCTTTCAAGTGTGACAGTGTAAAAAGTCATTTTAATAATAAATTTCTGAGGCTTAGCTGTGCCTTTAACAGCAGCCGTGAAAATATGCTCACCACTGCTCTGCGGCCAAACCAACCCTAATTATATATTTTTTAAATTAACTACAAACAAAGCCTACCAACAGCAGGCAACCCTTCAACGTCATCGGCCTGGGAAGAAGGGGCCGGCATCAGCAGAGACTCCGATGTCTGCAGAGAGTGGGCTCATCAGAGAGCACCTGGGGGAGGGCTGCCGGGGGACCCTCTGTGGGGTGGAAACGTCCCCTCACTGAGCTGGCCAGTGGAGTGGCCACGAGTCTTGATCACTTTACTTGCTGGTGTGACTAAGGACCTGAAATTTTCATTGGATTTTAAAGTATTTAATTTTAAGTTGTTACAGCCACGTGTGACTAGTGGCTGCCAGAGTGGACAGGCAGCGCAGAGCTTACAGTCTTTCCCTGGAGACGTGCACACGCTCTCTCGGGAGCTCTTCATGGGGGCGAAACCATCCGCAGGAGAGACTGCTGCAGAACTGAGAAATGAAAGAAAAAAGCCAGGCAGCATGGAGATACTCCGCCTTGTCGGATCATGGCTCATTAGATTTGGGGCCACCAGAACCCTAAAACCATAAGAGGACTACTAGCAAGTTAATAAAGTTACAAAAGAGTTTAAGGAAGCATCATCAATTCTAGCAGATACAGAAGCTACAGCCCTCAACTCATGAGGTTGAAAAGTTCCGGGAACCAGGCCCGAGGAAATCAGCAGGACGGAGAGCTTACAGAGCTGAAGGAGGCATGTCCGTCGGTTCGCACAGAGAGGGGCCACAGCCATGTGCCTCCTCCTCCGGTTCACCCTCTGTGTGTGAAGCCTGAGCCCTCAAGATCGGGACAGAGCCTGTCACAGGACGACAGACAGCCCCCGTGGTCTGCCTCCAGATCTGCCTCAATGGCAGAGCTGCCTGCAGACGCTCTAGCCGCCGTCAAGGCACCTTGGACAACGAGCCACTGAAGAATTCTTGGACAGCTGGGACACAGGATCGAAAGCCACTTTCCATTATGAAAATTAACCTAATGAAAGGGGCTATTTTGAATATTGGATGACGGGTTGTGACAATGTGGAGGCTACAGAAAACCCAAAGAGTTCCTGTGCTGATGTCACCTGCCCTGGGGACATTATTTGAATTTGCCGCTGTAATTGTGGGGAGTGGAAAAGCTTGCACTTTGAATCTCTGGGACTTCACTTCAAGATAAAAAACGTGTTAATGTGAAACTGTGCCAGGTCTCTAGGACAGTATGTAAAATGTGATGACGGTAAAATGGCTGGAGGGACTTCAGATAATCCGTCCCACCAAGAGAACTCTGGTAGAACTTACTAAGCGCTGGGGACTTTTCTAAGTACTTCACATACATTTAACTCACCTAATTATAAAATAAATAGGTAGATGTGGCCAGCACTGTACCTGGTGGCATTTCCGTAGTAAAAGATGCTGCCAAACCAGCCTTTCATTAGCACACACACATCTGTCTGGCTGCTGTACACTTGTCAACACCGACCCAGTCTGTCCCCCACCAGCAGTTTGCTGGCACTTGGCTCCCCAAGAAGTTGCATTCACTGTGTCGCACAGGGACTTCTCCCACCTCGAGGGTGATCCAATACAGCGGAACTGAGACAGACGACCTAAATCCAGTTCGGTGTCAAAAGTGTTCATGACACTAGTGCCACATTAACCAGGGGCAAATTGATAATTATCCCATAAGAAAGGTTTTGGGGGGGATGTGGGTAAAATATCCTTCATCATGATTATTTGGGTGATTAGGCAATAAGTTGATTTGTGGAAACTCAGGACTACACAGCTAAGAAGAGTGGATTTTACTGTAGGTAAATTAGATCTCAGTGCACCTGATTTTGAAAAGCAATCGCAGGCATGGACAGACCTGGAGAACATTATGCTAAGGGGACGAAGCCAGTCAGAGAAAGACAACTACCGTATGGTCTCACTCATGTGTGGAAGCTAATGAGCAAACTGAACTAACAAGCAGCCCAGAGACAGACTCACATGTGGAGAGAGCAGGCTGACAGACGTGGGGGTGTTTGTAAGGGGTAGAGGGATAGAGCCAAAAAAAAAAAGAGAGAAAAACCTCACGGACACGAACCACAGTGTGGTGACTGGGGGGCAAGGAGTGAGTGGGAGTGGAAGAGGGTATAAAAAGGAGAAATGGTAATGGAAAAGTACAGTTCAAAAATAATTAAATTATTTAGCCCTGGCTGGTGTGGCTCAGTGGATTGGGTGCTGGCCTTCGAGCCAGGGGGTCACCAGTTTGATTCCTAGTCCAGGGCACACGCCTGGGTTATGGATCAGATACCCAGTAGGGGCCACAAGAGAGGCAACCTCACACTGATGTTTCTCTCCCTCTCTTTCTCCCTCCCTTCCCCTCTCTCTAAAAAGAAATAAATAAAATCTTTAAAAAATTGTTAAAAAAGAGTTCTGGCCAACATGGAGGCATAGGTAGAAATGCTTCACTTCCTCACACAAACAAAAGGATGACAACCAACTTAAAAACAATAAACAACCAGAACTGCCAGGAAATCAAACTGCATGGAACTCTGACAACCAAAGAGTCAAAGAAAAATTCCCCCAGAGGGAAGGTATGAATGGCAGAGACGGGAGATGGCAGCCAAGCAGACAGGACACGCAGCAAGGCGGGAGACCACGCAGGTAAGGCGGGGCTGGCTGACTGGGAAACTAAAGACTCAAACCTACCTGTAATCTACTGCGGGGGGCGGCCATCGTAGGAACTCCCAGTCCCACAGGAGAGTTCATTGGAAAGTGGGGCTAGAGTGGAGCAAGTGAGTCCTTCCTCAGTTTCACTGTCTCCAGCCTTATTAAAGGTACCCTCAAAATCACTGGACTCGTGTTGTGAAGTTTTTCCCACACAAAATAAAGAACCCACACACTACAGACCTGCAGTGCCCGCCCCCTACCTGGGACACCTCCATCCTCTCTTCTACCCTCAGGGAGGCCACCCAATATTTAGGGCAGCTTCATCTGGGGCTTTAGTTCTCCTGGTTGGCTCACCCTTTCCCAGTTCTCCCTTGATGGGCTGAAAGACAGGTGAGCAGCCTAGTTAAACACATTTGCAGCCACCACACGTGTAACTAAATGACGTGTCAGCAGTTGTGTGACACATTAGCTCTGGGGTTCAGATTTGAGATATTCTTTTTATGAGATAAGAGATGGCTCCTTAAAATACATATTTCACAAACCTTGGAGTTTCCTCTTAGGTTCCAAGCACGTAGTTCATGTTATGTGTTGGTTCACTCACTTACTGATGCACATACATGTACTAAACACCATGTTAGACACTCAGGAAGAAAAAGAAGAAGACAGTAGGTATTTCTCTTAAAGTTAACGTGAAGAGGATGAAACACGCAAAACGCTCTCACCACCCTGGTTCCCAGACGTGACCGAGAACAGAGCGGGCCTCCGGGGACTCAGACCAAGGCGAACAGCAATGTGCTAGGTCACTGTTCCCTCTGGAGACACACACCCGCCCGAGCGCTGCCGGCGGCTCTCCCTGCCAAGAGCAGCATGTGGAGGCTGCCATATTCATTGAAAATTTCATCATTTGCCTCTAGGAACACGGCGTCCACCCCATAGCATAGTCTCTGGGGTCTGTGATGACTTTCATGATGAGGGTACATTCCACACCTTGTGAGTCGGGTCTCTCCACAGCTGTGCTTGGAAAGAGGGAAGATGCATGAACTTGGGAGCTGGGAAGCCGTTCCCACACTAAGCCTTAAGGAAGCTTTCAGACACTTATGCCCACATGTCTAGCAATGCAGCACAACGAAATGGAGGCACAGTCAAGATGCAACACTGGCACGGAAGACAGACACCTAACAGTGGAAAAGTAAAAGAAATATAAGAGAGCTTCCTGGGGGAGGTGATATTGGAGCCCCGACTGCCCCCAGGATGACTGGGGCAGGAAGCGAGTCAGAGAGAACCACACCCTCCATTTCCCCAACTCCTTCCTCCCCGCTGGGCCTCTGCTCAGACCTCTCCCAAGTGAGATTCTGCTCCTCCCTGAGACCTCATGAGAAGGACCCCTCCCTGGGAAGACTCCATGCCCCTCAGTACGACCCACTGCGCCTCTCCAAAGGTCACTGGGCCACCCCATGGCATTGAGTCACATTGTATCTCTTCATGTCTGTGTGTATGTGTGTGTTCATTTACTCTCTAACTCTTTCCCTCGTTGACGGGTCTTTCTTTTATTCACTGCTAGAAACGACTTCAGTTAAATCCTCTCTGTTCACAGGGGGGAACATGGGACCTAGAAGGTTTCTATGACCTGCCCATGGTCCCCTAAGTCACTGTTAGAAGACACAGTGTTTAGAAGTCCAGCTGCACGGACACAGAGCGGGGCTGAGAACGCAGTGAGCTGAGACCCTAGGGAGCTCATAGGTGCTGCTGGCGCCCGGCTGGATGTGGCGGTGCGGAAAAGTGGAGATGGGCAACTTCCAGGTGTGTGCTGGGGCAGACCGGGCTGCTGGTGGAGCCTCTGCAGCAGGTGCTGAGGAGAAGACACACGGGGGAGAACGAGGGGGCAGTTGGCTTTCAGACACTGCAGGGACCCCCGTGCGCCATCTGATGCGCAGGCACAGTGAAGCTCTGGGGCTGAGGAGAAGGTTCTGGACTAGATGAGATCATCCAGGGAAGGACATCCAGTGAGAAGAGAGCAAAGGACTGACTCCTAGGAGTGTGAACAACTGTGATTGACGTTGGCTCACAGAAGGTTCCAGGAAGTAAAGAGAGGGTCTTAGGAGCATCTGGGCAGAGAAGTGGCAGAGGAGCTGAGGCTGAGAGAGTGACCTAAGACAGTGGGCAGACTTAGGAAGGGGAAGTAAAGACAGGTTGAAATGTGGTTTGGAAATCAGGGAGGCCTTGGGGAGAGCAGGTTGGCTGCAGCAGGTCCCTCAGGAGCCACACCACCACTGGCTGTGAAGTAGGGTGGGGGTGGAGATGGGCATGGGAGTGGGGTGGGGTCAGGAGAACCTTGGGGGCTGAGACCCCATTTTGTTCTCCTGGGTTCCCCGTGGCTAGAACACAGCAGTGCTGGGGTGGATTGTGCTGTTCTGCAGGACGTCGCAGTACAAGGGGGAGGAGAGAGGGGAGGTGTGTGCAGAACCGAGAGGACTGCAAGGCTTCCTCCTGTCAGCTGGTGCCTGGACACCTGGTGCACCAACCCGAGGGAGCCCATGGAGGGTGGAGAAGACAGGACCCTATCACAGAGACAAGGGCAAGCATGAAGGGTGGGAGACAGAGAGGCTGAGGGAGGTGCAGCTTTTCTGTCCTCTTTTTCTGGGAAAGTGGACACGTTGGGTAGGAATTAGAGTGACAGGAGTTTAGGCAAGTTGCTAAGGTGAGAGAAATGCCCAAGACCGGAAATTGGAATGGACACTGTGGAGGGCCTCACCAGGAAGCTGCAGAGCCGCAGGTCCTCGCTGTGACACCGTCTTCTCCAGCAGCAATCAGCTGCCAGACTGCATTACATGTAAGGTAATGAACTTGATGTTTAATTTACCACGCACATACTGCGCAATGATGCCCACAGTTAAGTAACTCACGTGTACGCCGCCTCCACAGTAACCGTTTTCTTCCTGTGTGTTCGTGTGCGGTGGGAGCCCTGAAGACCCACCCTCTTAACAGACCTCAGGATCGTTTTGGCTACAGTCACCGTGCTGTACACAGAGGGCCAGACCTTACTCATCCTGTGTGACTGACACTCTGTACCCTGTGCCACCCGCCCCCAGCCCCTAATAAATGCCGTTCCACTCTCTGTTCCTGTGAATTCTCTATCTTAGATTCTACAGACATGAGGTCATGCAGGTGTTGTCTTTCTGTGCTGACTTATTTCACTGAGCATAATGTGCTCCGGGTTCATCCACATTGTCACAAACAGGAGAATGTCCTTCTATTTAAAGCCGGATATTATTCCATTTGTGTGTTTATCACATTTTTATTCACTTGTCCATGGACGGACATTGAGGTCGTTTTCATGTCTCGGCCATAGTGAATAATGCCGCAGAGAACCCGGAGGTGTGGGTGTCTCTGCAAAGTCCAGATCACTTCCTATGGGTGTGGACTCAGAGCGGATTCCTGGGTCATAAGGTAGTGCTATGTTCAATTTTTTGATGAACTTGCATGGTGGGGTTTTTTTGTGGCTGCACCAACTTCCATTCCCACTAATAATGTACAAGGATTCCCTTATCTCCACATTCTCATCAACACTTATCTTTTGTCATTTGATAATGGCCAATCTGACAGGTGTGAAGGGATCTCTCCCCATTGTGTTTTTTAAAAATATTTTATTTATTTATTTTTAGAGAGAGGCAAAGGGAAGTAGAAAGAGAGGGAGAGAAACATCAATGTGTGGTTGCCTCTCATGCACACCCTACTGAGGACCTGGTCCGCAACCAGGCATGTGCCAGGACTGGGAATGGAACTAGTGACCCTTTGAATCACAGGCCAGCGTTCACTCCACTGAGCCACAGCAGCCAGGGATCATTGTGGTTTTGACTGAGAACCTTTTCATATACCAGTCGGCCATCTGTGTGTTTTCTTTGGAGAAATGTCTGTACAGGTCCTTTGCCCAATTTTTCCTCCAGACGCTTGTAGTTTTGCTATTGAATTGGATGAGTGCTTTATATTTTTGGGATGTTAAAACCTTATCATATGTTTTGAAAATACTTTTTCCCATTCCATATGTTGCCTTTTTTTTTTTTAGGTCTGATGCCTGTCCCTTTTGTTTTGAAGAGCTTTTTAGTGTGATACAATCCAACTTGTTTATTTTTGCTTTTGTTGCCTATACACTGGGAGTGACAGCCAAAAAAAAAAAAATCTAAAACCAATGTTAAGGAGCTTTTCCCTATGTTTTCTTTAAGGAATTAACATTTTCAGATCTTATGTTTAAGTTTAGAATCCATTTCAGTTGACTTTTGTATATGCTGTGAGATAAGGAAGTCATTTCACTCTTCTGCATGTAGATAGCCAGTTTCCCCCACGACACTCATAGAAGAGACCATTTTATCCCCATTGCTTTTTGAAACTTTTGTTGAAAGCTAAATGACCACAAATGACCCCAAATGCATGGAATTTTTTCTGGGATCTCTATGGTATTCCCTTAATCCATATATCTGATTTTAATGCCAGTACCATACTGTTTTGATTACCGTAGCTTTATAATATATTCTGAATCCAGGAAGTGTTATGCCACAAGTTTCTTCTTATTATTCAAGGTTGCTTTGGTTATTCAGGGTTTTTTGTGTTTTTTTTATTGTGATTAAGATTGTTTTTCTATTTCCATGATGAATGCCGTTGGGGTTGTGACAAGGGTTGCATTGAACCTGTGGATCACTTCGGGTGGTGTGCACATCTGACAAGATGCTTCCACCCCCTGGACATGGATGTCTCTTCGTGTATCTCCACCTGCCCCGATTTCCTTCATCGGCGTTTTATAATTTTCAGAGTACCATTTTTCGTCTCTTTGGCTAAGTTTATCCCTATGTTAGTGTTTTTGTGAATGAGATTGTGTTGTAATAATCTCCTTTCCAGCTAGTTCATTGTTAGTGTATAGAAACACCACTGATTACTGTATGTTGATTTTGTCTCCTTCAACTTAACTGCATTCATTTATTAGTTGTAACAGTTATTTGTTGATTCTTGGAAGTTTTCTACATATATGAGCAGGTCATCTGCAAGCGAAGATAAATTTACTTCTTTCTTTCTGACTTGGATGCCTTTTATTTCTTTCTCTTGCCTGATTGCTCTGGCTACGACTCCCAGAACTATGTGGAACACAGTCAGTGAGGGTGGACCTCCTTGCCTTGTACCAGATCTTGGAAGAAAAGCTGTAGATTTTCTCCGTTGATTATGATGTCAGCTGCGGGCCTTTCCTATATGGCGTTTCTTGCATGAGGTACGTTCCTCTATTCCTCTTTTGTTCTCAGCAGCCCCTGGATTCTGGGCTATGACGTGTCCTGTCCGTGCTGGGACACAGGTGAAAAGGAAGCTCCCAGTCAGAGCCAGTGCCCGGGCTGGTGTCGAGGCCTCAGCCTTTCTCCTCTGCTGAAAGGTGTTGGCACAGGAGGTCGTCCCTTTTCCTCTCCTGTCGTTCTTCCTCCCCTATTTCATCACGTGTAGGCACAAGAATGACACCCTGACCTTCCGCCCAAGGCAGTGGAACTCCCTGCTGGGGTGGTCTCCAGTGTGCCTCGGCCACCGTCTACTCTGGGCCCTGGCCGTCAAGGGCTTCTTCCTGTCCGAGACCGGCAACAGCAGGGAAACTGAGGCAGGGCTGCTGCTGCTCTGAAGGCTGACGGGCTCCAGGCTCCCCGACGCCCTCTCTGAACTTCCCTCTCTCTGCCCGAGTCCAGGACACGCCCAGCCTCCCTTCCTTCTCCCTGTCGCGGGGGGTGGGGGGGTAGGGGGGGGTCGCACGGAGCCCTTGCAGCTCTGAGGCCGGGCCTGCTCTGGTCCAAACGCACAGCAGCAAACCGCTTCCCCGGTTCTCCGCACTCAGCACGCGGGCTCACAGGGACCCACCGAGGGCTGCGGGTGGAGGTCATTTTACAGCGACAATCCCGAGCCGCGCACACACACACAGACACACACACACACACTCGCACGGGGTAGGAAGTGGCATTTAGGGGCTTTGTGGGGCCGACTGCAGGGCCGTTCAAACACATTTCTGAACGGAGGGGCCCAAATCCCTTCTTTCCCACATTATTAGCTTCCTGCTGGGCAGAAGTTCCAAGACCGTGTCCACCCGCAGCTCACGGACAACGAGGAGACTGGACTCTGAGAATCTCGGTCGGGGTTTCCAGGCACAGCTCCTCCGAGACCAACGGGACAGCCCTTGCCCCCCCCCCGCCCCCCCCATTCCCAGGGCAGCTCCCGTCCAGCACCCAGTCCCCCGGGGGTGAGCTTCCTTCTAGAAGAGTCCGCACGGGGGAGGTCAGGGGTGGGAGGCATAGTCTATTCCAGGGAGAGAGACTCCGGGGACAGAGCGGAGGAAAGGGGGCTGGGCCCAGCCTGGGGGTCGCTCCCGGGTCTCCCCGGACAAACTCGGGGCCAGGCCTCGGGGACGCGGTGCGACCACGAGCTCTCAGAGCAGGAGGAGGAGGATCGGGGCAAAGTCCCGGGCGCCCGGGCCCGGCGCTCGGGGTCTCGGCCGGAGGGTGGAGTCTGGGCGGGGAAGCTCCGCGCTGGGGAGTCCCGGCCTCCCGGGTTTCGCTTCTGCGCTGCACAACCTGCGCCGGGGCTTACTTCCAGGATACAGGTGACGCGGCCCCACTGGCCTCTCTCATTGGTGGCCGGTGTCCAGAAAAGCCAATCAGCGCCTCCGCCGCTCGCGGCTATAAGGTCTCCGCGGACCCGCCGGAGCGCAGCTTCTTCGCTAAGCCCTCGGGGTCGCGTGATGCGGTACCCGAGCCTCCTGTTGCTGCTCTCGGCGGCCCTGCCGCCAACTGGGGCCGGGGCGGGTGAGCACGGCGTCCGGAGGGAGCGGCCTCTGCGGGGAGGAGCGCGCACCGGCGGGGGCGCGAGACCGCAGGGAGGGCGCGTCCCCACAGCCTGGACCCCGGACCCCGTTTCCGTCCCCGTGTCCCTCCCCGGTCCTGTGACCTCGACCGCGGACCCGGCCCCGCGCGGGGCGGAGTGGAGCTGGTCTCACCGCTCCCCGCCCGCAGGTCCGCACTCTCTGAGGTATTTCGACACCGCCGTGTCCCGGCCCGGCGGGGAGGCCCGGTTCATCTCCGTGGGCTACGTGGACGGCACGGAGTTCGTGCGGTTCGACAGCGACGCCGCGAACCCGAGGATGGAGCCGCGGGTGCCGTGGATGGAGGGGCCGTGGGTGGAGGAGGTGTATCCGCAGTATTGGAACCGGAGCACGCAGCTCATGAAGGAAACCGCACAAAATTACCGATTGAGCCTGAACACCCTGCGCAGCTACTACAACCAGAGCGAGCACGGTGAGCGCGCGGGGACAGGCGGACACGACCCACATCCCCGCGGGCGGGCGGCATCGCCCCGAATGTCCACGGGAATGCGACCCGATTTCATTTTCGATTTCGAGTTGAGCCCAGCGTTCTTGTCAGGGCGGGGCGATGTCGGTGGACGGGGCTGACCGCGGGGCGGGGTCAGGGTCTCACACTGTCCAGAGGATGTCCGGCTGCGACGTCTGGCCGAACGGGACCCTCCTCCGCGGGTACGAGCAGTACGGCTACGACGGCGCCGGCTACATCTCCCTGAACGAGGACCAGCGCTCCTGGACCGCGGCCGACACGGCGGCTCAGAAAACTCAGCGCAAGTGGGAGGAGGCCGGTTGGGCGGAGCAATTCGGGGCCTACGCGCGGGGCCGGTGCAGGGAGGGGCTCCTGCTGTACCTGGAACAGGGGAAGGAGACGCTGCAGCTCGCAGGTACCGGGGCCGCTCCCCCTCCCCGGCCCCGCCCCGGGGTTGGGTTGGGCTCTGACCGGGGAGGGGGGAACAGCACACCGGACCAGTGTCAGAACCCTCACCCCTCCCCGCCGCGCTAGGAAACGGAGTCCGCCCTGACTTTCCTATCCGGTACTGGAGCGACCCCGCCTTCCCTCGGTGACATTTGGGGGTCAGCGGCTTCCAGTGACCTAGGCGGCCTCAGCTCGGAGGGACTTCCTGTCTCAGGCCCGCTCCCGCCCCGCACCCGCGAGTCTGGGTCCGACCCGGCGCTCCGCAGCCACAGGGCCGCCCCTATAGTCTGGACCAGAAATGCTCTTCTCCTCCCAGAGCGGCCATCACCTGGGCAGCATCCCTCTGGATCTAGGCTTTTCGACAGACTAGGCGATCATCCCAGGTGCCTCTGTCCAGGCCGGGTCTGGGCTTTCCACCCCCTCTTGCTGCCCCGTCCAGTCCCAGGACGGCCCCTGGAGCGCCGCCGGACAGCCCCACGGAGGTGCGCAGTTCCCGAGTCTCCCACCCTTCTCCTCAGACCCTCCTCAGGCACGAGTGACCCGCCACCCCACCTCTGAGCAGGAGGCCACCCTGAGGTGCTGGGCGCAGGGCTTCTACCCCGCGGACATCGCCCTGATCTGGCAGCGGGACGGGGAGGACCAGCCCCAGGACACGCAGCTCGTGGAGACCAGGCCTTCCGGGAATGGGGTCTTCCAGACCTGGGCGGAGGTGGTGGTGCCACTGGGAGAGGAGCAGAGATACACGTGCCACGTGGTGCACGCGGGGTGGCCCCAGCCCCTGAGGCTGCAGTGGGGTGAGGAGGGGCCTCTGGGGACTTCAGGGGGGTCGGGTGGGATCTGGGGGGTGGGGTCCTCACCTTCATGAACCTTTGCAGAGCCGCCTTCTCAGACCATCATCATCATCGTGGGCGTGGTGGGTGGCCTGGCCCTGCTGGGAGCAGTGGCTGCAGCTGTGATGTGGGCGAGGAGGCGCTCAGGTAGGGGTGGTTGGGATCTGATTTCTTGTCCCACCTGGGGTTTCAAACCCAGGAGACATGTGTCCTGCGTCATCAGAGGGAAGCATCATGTTCATCACGTGCTTGCCAGTCTGGGGCCCTGTTTGCTACACTGACTGTTTAGAACGGTGCCCGTGTGAAGTAAGGGACAGACTTGTCACCCTGATGGTCCAGGTGCTGGGGACCTGGCTCCCACAGCCACAGGTGCGAGGGGAGGGTCCCTGCCGAGGACAGACCTGCAGGAGGGAGGTTGGTCCCGTTCCTGCACATGCACTTCCCTCAGGTTTCCCATCCTGCCCTGGGTGGGTCTGTAGCCACAGTTCTGGAAACTTCCCTGGGGCCCAGCACTAGGGCTTCCTTTAGGACCTGATGGCCCTGCCTCCTCCCTGATGTCTCACAGGATGTTTTCTTCCCCCAGGAGAAAAAGGAAGGAGCTACACTCAGGCTGCCAGTGAGTATGGAGGGGGGACCCCTGGGACCCTGTGTCAGTGCAGATGGGAGACCATGGGGGACCTCACACCCCAGAGTTAGTCCTTTGGTCTCCCGTCCTGGGGTCTCTGACCATGTCCTGTTTTGTGCCACCCCAGGCAGTGACAGTGACCAGGGCTCGGATGTGTCTCTCACAACTTGTAAAGGTGAGACCCTGATGTAGGGAGGGTTGGGGCAGAGGGGATGGGACTGGGTAATGGGGATTCTCGGACATTTTGAGCATGAGGTAGATTTGAAAATGTCCCCACCTCAGCCACTGACCTGAATTTGTTCACGTTTATTTTCTTCAGAGTGAGACATCTGCCTTGCCAAGGAATGAGTGATGGAAGGTTCCTCACACACGTACACCCGCCAACCCCTGTTTGTGACTTCAGGGACATCTCACTTCTCTTTCTGCAACTGGCATCTGAATGTCTGCGTTCCTATCAGCATCCTGTGAGGAGGTGGGAGGCTGGCTGACCCCATCCACCACGTCCCCTCCCCACACTTCCCTGTTCCAGCAGAGGAGGGGCAGGGCCCTCCCCATCCCTGAGTGACACAGTTCCTTAGGTGTATTTCTTAGAGCAACAATGGAATCCTAGTTTTTCTAATTTAGCTATAAAGCAGTATACTGGGTTCTAATGCTATTTTGGGGAAAGCTGCAAAACACACTAGAGGCCACACAGCCAGGAGCAATCCAGAGTCCAGCCTGGGTTGGGTCCCACACAGGCACTGCTGCCCCGCTGCCGGGCACAGACGTCACCGCTCACCCCACCCACTCCCCTGAGGTGGAACCCTGGGCCCCAGCAGTCAGACTGCTGTCTCTGCTCTCCAGCCCCCGGACACTGGCTGCCACTCCCCCACCCTGGCCATGTGCACTCTGCTCAGTCCCAGCCTCTCTGCGTCAGCACATCCCAAGGCAGAGTCTGGAACATTGTCAGCTGACTGGTGGAGCCTCATGCTGTGTCCAGATGCATGAATGTTGGGGGTGTGGGTTCCCTCTTTCATGGGGGGACATGGTCTCGGCTTCCCACTGAGACTCTTCTATTTTGAGAGCAGGGTTATTAAAGTTCACTGCGGACGGTGAAGCAAGGAAGGGCCTAAGACAGAAGAAGCAACAGGAGACTAGGTGCGGCTGCTGTCAGCTCACTGGGGAGTCATAGTAAAGGGCTCCTTGGGGTCAGTCAGGGGGTAAGCCTGGAATGAGCTGCTGCTGCCCAGTGCTCCCCTGGTTGCAAGCCTTGTGGGGTCCCTTAGAGTTTAGGACATGCCTGCCTGTGGGGGTAGGAGGAGGGGAGGGAAAAGCATAGTGGTGCTTGAGGGAGGGAGATCGTGCCCACCAAGAATCTAGGTGTAGAACCCTTCTATATAGGAACAGAGTTCAGGGGTTGCGGTGGGCGGTGGAAAAGACAGACACATTTCAGTCCTTGGAGCAAAGATCTGAGACTGGAAATTCCTGGTACATTGCAGGCACCCAGGTTTGGCTGGAAGAACATGTGACGAATAAATAACATCCCAAGCAGCGGGTCTCTTGCTTGCTCTTCCTCTGAATTTCTCTGTGGGATGGTGAGGGATTGTTTCCTACACTCCCCCTGTTCTCCGATTCTCCGACACCAGCTGTGTTTCCCTCAGTTGAGCTCAATTCCCATGTGAACTACCTGGAGTTGGCCTCAGACCCCACGTGCGCATGGTCCGTCCCACAAGACTGCCCTCCCCTCAGAGCAAGTCTCAAGTTCAGGTTCCCATGTTACCTGCACGTCTGTCCAAATTGGCTACAAAAGGCAGGGTTTCCCCACCAAGTTCATTAATTTGCTGGATCAACTCAGAAGTCAGGAAGATGCTGTGCTTACTGGACATTTTATTATAAATAATACAAGGGAGCAGCCAGATGAAGAGGGACATGGGGTGAGGTGGGGAGGGGTGCCGAGTACTGGAGCCTCTGTCACCGTGGAGTTGGAAAGTATCACTCCATCCTCCAGCATGGGCATGGGCTCACTACTTCAGAAGCTCTCTGAACCCCATTATTAGGGGGTTTTGTGGAGGTTGCAGTATGTAGACACATTTGACTATAAATCCTTGGCCACTGGTGACTGAACTCATACCCTGGCCCCTCTCCCAGAGGTTGGGCAATGAGGCTGAAAGTTCCAACTCTGATCAAACTTGCTCTTTCTGGAACCAGCCCCCATCCTGAAACTGTCCAGGACCCTTAGCCAAGCACCATCTCATTAGCGTCCTTGTCACTCGGGATTCCGAGGGTTTAGGAGTTCTGTGCCGGGAACCAGGGAAAAGACCAACTAAAATACAGTCAGACCTCAGTTCCTGAAGGTCTCCCATCTCAATTTAATTCGTGATCAAACTTTGAAAAACATGTCTCAGTTGTCAAAGTTTTCATTCTTCACCTGACAACCCTTTCCGGCCAATACCTGTGTGATCGGTCACCTGGATGACTGGGATCTCAGACAAATCGCTTCTCGAACAGAATTCCAGAATGAATTGAGTTGGAGAAGCGAGGTTCTGCTGCTCTTTTTGGATCAGACCGCAGGTCTCTGACCACAGACCCCTGGGTAGGAAAGAGCATCATAACCATTAGACGATGCTGGCACACGGCCAGAGCCCGTTCTGTCTCCAACAAGGAGCCCAGTCCGTCAGCCGTGTGGGCGTTTTCACGTGGCCCGCACATTCATGGAAGTTGCCCAACAGTTTTCGTCAGGGGGAGATTCAAACTCAGCATAATTGCCATCACTGCACCACTCCCAGCACGGTGAAAAGTAAACTCAGACAAAATCATTCTTGGCAAGAACTGGGGCTAATTCTATCTCTCGTTATTGCTAGTGCAAGAGTCAGTTGACTCAAATACTTTGAAAATGCTATGGCGGGACTTAGCACCCCCAAACGGTCACTCGCCCTGGGACCCAGATTCACGTCTAGTTACATACCCCGTAGACACGCGCACATATGTGTGCCGAGTAATATGAGGAGATTACTCCTAGCAGCACGATTTGTGAAACCTGATGTAACAAATGCCCGTGAGCAGCAGAGGACCACAACTGTGGGCTGTTCACACAATCGCACCCCTTGCAGCCATGAGAGGACAAACCACAGCCCACGCACGGCTGTAGGGATGAGACCGGGACAGGACGCTGGGTGAGAGCTGGGTGCAGAAGTGTGTCTGCTGTAACGTTCTGTGCTCTGAAAAGCTGACAGAGCTCACCTACGGTGTGAGACATCCCGAGACTGGCCACTAGGGGTAGGGGAGATTTGTGACTAAGATTCAAGAGGACCCCCTGGGAGCTGGAAATGTTCCTGGGTGTGTATCCCCACGTTCCCTTTGTGACCACCCACTGCGCGCTAGTGATCTGTCCCCCTCTCTCCATGGGTGTGGTCCTTCATGAAAGGATACTTTTCTGGAGTTTTGAAATAGTTCTCTTTAAGCCAACATAGAATTACTGTTACTGAAAGCTTTTAGAAATGCTGAATTGAAATACCCACTGCAATTTTAAAAAGTCCAAGGAAACAAATTTGTGTGATGGAGACATAAGAAGAGAATCTAATGGGAGAGCAGTGAGCTAGGAGCTGACTCCCCAACAGCCTTGGGAATGGCGGTCAGTCCAGGACTAGGAACCAAACCTGAGCAGGCCCCTGGGAGCTGGGTGGGAGATGCCCCTGAGTCGTGCATGAATGACCCGGCTGGCCACTCAGGAACGTGAGGAAATGACCTGGGAGCTGAGAGGTGGAGGAGAGATGTGCTTGTGGACCTCTTGCCGTGGGTGGAGGAGGTGGAGATACTGGAGTGGGAGGCGATGCCAGCAGAGGGTGTCTGTGGGGGGAGCTGCTTGTACTCGGGTGAGGAGAGGCCTGGACAGATAGTGTCGCTTAGCCTCTCCCCAGCCCCACAGGCTGCTCATGGGGTCCCTGAACGCTGTGCCCACCAGGTGGAGCCGCATGGGCTCAGCACGGGGCTCCCACTCTCAAAGCTCATCTGGTGGCTACTGGGACCAGCTGGTTCTGCGAAAAGAGAAATAAAACAAGTGAAATTAAGTAAATATGTCACTGCAGGTATAGAAGGGCTTTAAACAATCCTAAAACTAGGAAGAAATTATCAATGGAAAGACTGCAAAGAAAGAAGGTAAAGCGGTTTAAAATTTCTACTTTTCTTCAACCATCTCCGGAATCTTTTACAGGAAAGTTCTACTAACCCTTCAAAGAAGACTCCCGATCTTCTCTAAAATACGCAAGAGAATGAAAAATATAGGGAAAGCCTACAACTCATTTGTGAGGCATCAAAGCCAGTTAGGGAACAATCAGAAAAGAAACACTAGGAGAGCAGATGTGCAAATCTGCGAAGACACAGTAGACCGTATCTAGCAATGCGCTGTGAGCCATTAAGTACCACGACCAAGTTCGGCCTGCCAAGAATGCAGGAGTATTTGCACTCTCAATCTTCTCATGAAGCCCCCCACTGAACGAATAAGAAAGACGGGGTGAGCATGTGTTACTATGTAGAAATTACTCCCGATGGGACCAGGGCTCGGTCTGAGCCACAATTCCTCCATCTTGTTCACTTTGAGGACCTGCATTACTGGATGAGCCCCTTTCCCTATTATCAGGATAATGTCTTTATGCCAAGGTCCGAGCCTGGAATCACACCTGCAGAGTCCCTTCTGCTGTGCACGGTGACATGTTCACAGGCCCCCGGGATTAGGGCTGGAACATGTTTGTGTACCGTTATTCTGCCACACACGGTGACTGAACGAAGAGGTTGGACACGTCTAGTTAGGTGCCGGGGGACGTGGAGGAGGCCATGTGGGGCGATGACGGTGAGGATGAAGCAAATGTGTGCAGAGATTTACATGGATTCACATTTCATTGGAACATCAGACACAAAGACACATGATGATCTTAAAGCAGCCACAGGAGAAAATCGGATCCTGTAGAAAGGAACTGCACTTAGAATGGGGTCACGTCTCCTTGTCAGGAACGGCCACCAGGGGGCAGTGACACATCGTCATTGAAGACAGAGAAAACCAGTGTGAAGCTAGGAATTTGGGACTGGGAAATTGATCTTTGAAGTGTGAGAGTGAAAAAAGTCATTTTAATAATAAATTTCTGAGGCTTAGCTGTGCCTTTAACAGCAGCCGTGAAAATATGGTCACCACTGCTCTGCGGCCAAACCAACCCTAATTATATATTTTTTAAATTAACTACAAACAAAGCCTACCAACAGCAGGCAACCCTTCAACGTCATCGGCCTGGGAAGAAGGGGCCGGCATCAGCAGAGACTCCGATGTCTGCAGAGAGTGGGCTCATCAGAGAGCACCTGGGGGAGGGCTGCCGGGGGACCCTCTGTGGGGTGGAAACGTCCCCTCACTGAGCTGGCCAGTGGAGTGGCCACGAGACACGTTCGAGTCTTGATCACTTTACTAGCTGGTGGGACTAAGGACCTGAAATTTTCATTGGATTTTAAATTATTTAATTTTAAGTTGTTACAGCCACGTGTGACTAGTGGCTGCCAGAGTGGACAGGCAGCGCAGAGCTTACAGTCTTTCCCTGGAGAAGTGCACACGCTCTCTCGGGAGCTCTTCATGGGGGCGAAACCATCCACAGGAGAGACTGCTGCAGAACTGAGAAATGAAAGAAAAAAGCCAGGCAGCATGGAGATACTCCGCCTTGTCGGATCATGGCTCATTAGATTTGGGGCCACCAGAACCCTAAAACCATAAGAGGACTACTAGCAAGTTAATAAAGTTACAAAAGAGTTTAAGGAAGCATCATCAATTCTAGCAGATACAGAAGCTACAGCCCTCAACTGGTGAGGTTGAAAAGTGCCAGGAACCAGGCCCGAGGAAATCAGCAGGACGGAGAGCTTACAGAGCTGAAAGACGCACGTCCGTCGGTTCGCACAGAGAGGGGCCACTGCAACATGCCACCTCCTCCAGTTCACCCTCTGCGTGTGAAGACCTGAGCCCTCAAGATCGGGCCAGAGCCTGTCACAGGACAGACAGATAGCCCCCGTGGTCTGCCTCCAGATCTGCCGCAATGGCAGAGCTGCCTGCAGATGCTCTAGCCGCCGTCAAGGCACCTTGGACAACGGGCCACTGAAGAATTCTCGGACAGCTGGGACACAGGATCGAAAGCCACTTTCCATTATGAAAATTAACCTAATGAAAGGGGCTATTTTGAATATTGGATGACGGGTTGTGACAACCTGGAGGCTACAGAAAACCCAAAGAGTTTCTGTGCTGATGTCACCTGCCCTGGGGACATTATTTGAATTTGCCGCTGTAATTGTGGGGAGTGGGAAAGCTCCCACTTTGAATATCTGGGACTTCACTTCAAGATAAAAAACGTGTTAATGTGAAACTATGCCAGGTCTCTAGGACAGTATGTAAAATGGGATGACGGTAAAATGGCTGGAGGGACTTTAGATAATCCGTCCCACCAAGAGAACTCTGGTAGAACTTACTAAATACCAGGGGCTGTTCTAAGTACTTCACATATATTTAACTCACCTAATTATAAAATAAATAGGTAGATGTGGCCAGCACTGTACCTGGTGGCATTTCCGTAGTAAAAGATGCTGCCAAACCAGCCTTTCATTAGCACACACACATCTGTCTGGCTGCTGTACACTTGTCAACACCGACCCAGTCTGTCCCCCACCAGCAGTTTGCTGGCACTTGGCTCCCCAAGAAGTTGCATTCACTGTGTCGCACAGGGACTTCTCCCACCTCGAGGGTGATCCAATACAGCGGAACTGAGACAGACGACCTAAATCCAGTTCGGTGTCAAAAGTGTTCATGACACTAGTGCCACATTAACCAGGGGCAAATTGATAATTATCCCATAAGAAAGGTTTTGGGGGGGATGTGGGTAAAATATCCTTCATCATGATTATTTGGGTGATTAGGCAATAAGTTGATTTGTGGAAACTCAGGACTACACAGCTAAGAAGAGTGGATTTTACTGTAGGTAAATTAGATCTCAGTGTACCTGATTTTGAAAAGCAATCGCAGGCATGGACAGACCTGGAGAACAGTATGCTAAGGGGACGAAGCCAGTCAGAGAAAGACAACTACCGTATGGTCTCACTCATGTGTGGAAGCTAATGAGCAAACCGAACTAACAAGCAACCCAGAGACAGACTCACATGTGGAGAGAGCAGGCTGACAGACATGGGGGTGTTTGTTAGGGGTAGAGGGATAGAGCCAAAAAAAAAAGAGAGAAAAACCTCACGGACACGAACCACAGTGTGGTGACTGGGGGGCAAGGAGTGAGTGGGAGTGGAAGAGGGTGTAAAAAGGAGAAATGGTAATGGAGAAGTACAGTTTAAAAATAATTAAATTATTTAGCCCTGACTGGTGTGGCTCAGTGGATTGGGTGCTGGCCTTCGAGCCAGGGGGTCACCAGTTTGATTCCTAGTCCAGGGCACACGCCTGGGTTATGGATCAGGTACCCAGTAGGGGCCACAAGAGAGGCAACCTCACACTGATGTTTCTCTCCCTCTCTTTCTCCCTCCCTTCCCCTCTCTCTAAAAAGAAATAAATAAAATCTTTTAAAAATTGTTAAAAAAGAGTTCTGGCCAAGATGGAGGCATAGGTAGAAATGCTTCACTTCCTCACACAAACAAAAGGATAACAGCCAATTTAAAAACAATAAACAACCAGAACTGCCAGGAAATCAAACTGCATGGAACTCTGACAACCAAAGAGTCAAAGAAAAATTCCCCCAGAGGGAAGGTATGAAGGGCAGAGACGGGAGATGGCAGCCAAGCAGACAGGACACGCAGCAAGGCGGGAGACCACGCGGGTAAGGCGGGGCTGGCTGACTGGGAAACTAAAGACTCAAACCTACCTGTAATCTACTGCGGGGGGCGGCCATGGTAGGAACTCCCAGTCCCACAGGAGAGTTCATTGGAAAGTGGGGCTAGAGTGGAGCAAGTGAGTCCTTCCTCAGTTTCACTGTCCCCAGCCTTATTAAAGGTACCCTCAAAATCACTGGACTCGTGTTGTGAAGTTTTTCCCACACAAAATAAAGAACCCACACACTACAGACCTGCAGTGCCCGCCCCCTACCTGGGACACCTCCATCCTCTCTTCTACCCTCAGGGAGGCCACCCAATATTTAGGGCAGCTTCATCTGGGGCTTTAGTTCTCCTGGTTGGCTCACCCTTTCCCAGTTCTCCCCTGATGGGCTGAAAGACAGGTGAGCAGCCTAGTTAAACACATTTGCAGCCACCACACGTGTAACTAAATGACGTGTCAGCAGTTGTGTGACACATTAGCTCTGGGGTTCAGATTTGAGATATTCTTTTTATGAGATAAGAGATGGCTCCTTAAAATACATATTTCACAAACCTTGGAGTTTCCTCTTAGGTTCCAAGCACGTAGTTCATGTTATGTGTTGGTTCACTCACTTACTGATGCACATACATGTACTAAACACCATGTTAGACACTCAGGAAGAAAAAGAAGAAGACAGTAGGTATTTCTCTTAAAGTTAACGTGAAGAGGATGAAACACGCAAAACGCTCTCACCACCCTGGTTCCCAGACGTGACCGAGAACAGAGCGGGCCTCCGGGGACTCAGACCAAGGCGAACAGCAATGTGCTAGGTCACTGTTCCCTCTGGAGACACACACCCGCCCGAGCGCTGCCGGCGGCTCTCCCTGCCAAGAGCAGCATGTGGAGGCTGCCATATTCATTGAAAATTTCATCATTTGCCTCTAGGAACACGGCGTCCACCCCATAGCATAGTCTCTGGGGTCTGTGATGACTTTCATGATGAGGGTACATTCCACACCTTGTGAGTCGGGTCTCTCCACAGCTGTGCTTGGAAAGAGGGAAGATGCATGAACTTGGGAGCTGGGAAGCCGTTCCCACACTAAGCCTTAAGGAAGCTTTCAGACACTTATGCCCACATGTCTAGCAATGCAGCACAACGAAATGGAGGCACAGTCAAGATGCAACACTGGCACGGAAGACAGACACCTAACAGTGGAAAAGTAAAAGAAATATAAGAGAGCTTCCTGGGGGAGGTGATATTGGAGCCCCGACTGCCCCCAGGATGACTGGGGCAGGAAGCGAGTCAGAGAGAACCACACCCTCCATTTCCCCAACTCCTTCCTCCCCGCTGGGCCTCTGCTCAGGCCTCTCCCCAGGGAGATTCTGCTCCTCCCTGAGACCCCACGAGAAGGACCCCTCCCTGGGAAGACTCCATGCCCCTCAGTACGACCCACTGCGTCTCTCCAAAGGTCACTGGGCCACCCCATGACATTGAGTCACATTGTATCTCTTCATGTCTGTGTGTATGTGTGTGTTCATTTACTCTCTAACTCTTTCCCTCATTGACGGGTCTTTCTTTTATTCACTGCTAGAAACGACTTCAGTTAAATCCTCTCTGTTCACAGCGGGGAACGGGGAACGTGGGACCTAAAGTTTCTGTGACCTGCCCATGGTCCCCTAAATCACTGTTAGAAGACACAGTGTTTAGAAGTCCAGCTGCATGGACACAGAGCGGGGCTGAGAATGCAGTGAGCTGAGACCCTAGGGAGCTGATAGGTGCTGCTGGCGTCCGGCTGGATGTGGCGGTGCGGAAAAGTGGAGACGGGCAACTTCCAGGTGTGTGCTGAAGCAGATGGGGCTGCTGGTGGAGCCTGTGCAGCAGGTGCTGAGGAGAAGATGCACTGAGTGTGGGAATGAGGGGTGGTTGGCTTTCAGACACTGGAGGGACCCCCGTGCCCAGTCTGATGCGCAGGCACAGTGAAGCTCTGGGGCTGAGGAGAAGGTTCTGGACTAGATGAGATCATCCAGGGAAGGACATCCAGTGAGAAGAGAGCAAAGGACTGACTCCTAGGAGTGTGAACAACTGTGATTGATGTTGGCTCAAAGAAGGTTCCAGGAAGTAAAGAGAGGGTCTTAGGAGCATCTGGGCAGAGAAGTGGCAGAGGAGCTGAGGCCGAGAGAGTGACCTAAGACAGTGGACAGACTTAGGAAGGGGAAGTAAAGACAGGTTGAAATGTGGTTTGGAAATCAGGGAGGCCTTGGGGAGAGCAGGTTGGCTGCAGCAGGTCCCTCAGGAGCCACACCACCACTGGCTGTGAAGTAGGGTGGGGGTGGAGATGGGCATGGGGGTGGGGTGGGGTCAGGAGAACCTTGGGGCTGAGACCCCATTTTGTTGTCCTGGGTTCCCCGTGGCTAGAGCACAGCAGTGCTGGGGCGGATTGTGCTGTTCTGCAGGACATCGGAATACAAGGGGGAGGAGAGAGGGGAGGTCTGTGCAGAACCGAGAGGACTGCAAGGCTTCCTCCTGTCAGCTGGTGCCTGGACACCTGGTGCACCAACCCGAGGGAGCCCATGGAGGGTGGAGAAGACAGGACTCTATCACGGAGACAAGGGCAAGCATAAAGGGTGGGAGATGGAGAGGCTGAGGGAGGTGCAGCTTTTCTGTCCTCTTTTCCTGGGAAAGTGGACACGTTGGGTAGGAATTAGAGTGACGGGAGTTTAGCAAGTTGCTAAGGTGAGAGAAATGCCCAAAACCAGAAATTGGAATGGACACTGTGGAGGGCCTCACCAGGAAGCTGCAGAGCCGCAGGTCCTCGCTGTGACACCGTCTTCTCCAGCAATCAGCTGCCAGACTGCATTACATGTAAGGTAATGAACTTGATGTTTAATATACCACGCACACACTGCGCAATGATGCCCACAGTTAAGTAACTCACATATCCGCTGCCTCCATAGTAACCCTTTTCTTCCTGTGTGTTCGTGTGCGGTGGGAGCCCTGAAGACCCACCCTCTTAACAGACCTCAGGATCGTTTTGGCTACAGTCACCGTGCTGTACACAGAGGGCCAGACCTTACCCATCCTGTGTGACTGACACTCTGTACCCTGTGCCACCCACCCCCAGCCCCTAATAAATGCCGTTCCACTCTCTGCTTCTGTGAATTCTCTATCTTGGATTCGGCAGGCATGAGGTCATGCAGGTGTTGTCTTTCTGTGCTGACTTATTTCACCGAGCATAATGTGCTCCGGGTTCATCCATACTGTCACAAACAGGAGAATGTCCTTCTATTTAAAGTCGGATATTATTCCATCTGTGTGTTTATCACATTTTTATTCACTTGTCCACGGATGGACATTGAGGTTGTTTTCGTGTCTCGGCCATAGTGAATAATGCCGCAGAGAACCCGGAGGTGTGGGTGTCTCTGCAAAGTCCAGATCACTTCCTATGGGTGTGGACTCAGAGCGGATTCCTGGGTCATAAGGTAGTGCTATATTTAATTTTTTGATGAACTTGCATGGTGGGTTTTTTCGTGGCTGCAGCAACTTCCATTCCCACTAATAATGTACAAGATTCCCGTATCTCCACATTCTCATTAACACTTATCTTTTGTCATTTGATAATAGCCATTCTGACAGTTATGAAGCGATCTCTCCTCATTGTCGTTTTTTTTTTAATATTTTATTTATTTATTTTTAGAGAGAGGGGAAGGGAAAGAGAAAGAGAGGGAGAGAAACATCAGTGTGTGGTGGCCTATCACACACCCCCTACTGGGGACCTGGCCCACAGCCAGGCATGTGTCCTGACTGGTAATGGAACTAGTGACCCTTTGATTCCCAGGCCAGCGTTCAATCCACTGAGCCACAGCAGCCAGGGCTCCTTGTGCTTTTGATTGAGAACCTT
This sequence comes from Desmodus rotundus, assembly GCF_022682495.2. Classification (NCBI taxonomy): domain Eukaryota; kingdom Metazoa; phylum Chordata; class Mammalia; order Chiroptera; family Phyllostomidae; genus Desmodus; species Desmodus rotundus. The sequence continues at coordinate 31,367 of NW_026527348.1, forward strand.
TTCATATACCTGTCGGCCATCTGTGTGTCTTCTCTGGAGAAATGTCTGTACAGGTCCTTTGCCCAATTTTTCCTCCAGACACTTGTAGTTTTGCCATTGAATTGGATGAGTGCCTTATGTATTTTGGATGTTAAACCCTTATCATAGTTTGAAAATACATTTTTCCCATTCCATAGGTTGCCTTTTTTTTTTTTTTTTAGCTCTGATGCCTGTCCCTTTTGTTTTGAAGAGGTTTCTAGTGTGATACAGTCCAACTTGTTTATTTTTGCTTTTGTTGTCTATACTCTTGGAGTAACAGCCAAAAAAACCCCAAAACAGAACAAATCCAAAACCAATGTCAAGGAGCTTTTCCCTATGTTTTCTTTAGGGAGCTAACATTTTCAGATCTTATATTTAAGTTTAGAATCCATTTCAGTTGACTTTTGTATATGCTGTGAGATAAGGAAGTCATTTCACTCTTCTGCATGTAGATAGCCAGTTTCCCCCACCACACTCATAGAAGAGACCATTTTATCCCCATTGCTTTTTGAAACTTTTGTTGAAAGCCAAATGACCACAAATGCATGGATTTTTTCTGGGATCTCTATGGTATTCCCTTAATCCATATATCTGATTTTAATGCCAGTACCATACTGTTTTGATTACTGTAGCTTTGTGATATATTCTGAATCCAGGAAGTGTTATGCTGCCAGTTTCTTCTTATTATTCAAGGTTGCTTTGGTTATTCAGAGTTTTTGTGATTTTTTATTGTGATTAAGATTGTTTTTCTATTTCCGTGATGAATGCCGTTGGGGTTGTGACAAGGGTTGCACTGAACCTGTGGATCACTTCGGGTGGTGTGCACATCTGAGAAGATGCTTCCACCCCCTGAACATGGATGGCTCTCCCTTTATCTCCTCCTGCCCTGATTTCCTTCATCGGCGTTTTATAATTTTCAGGGTACAAGTTTTCGTCTCTTTGGCTAAGTTTATCCCTGTGTTAGTGTTTTTGTGAATGAGATTGTGTTGTAATAATCGCCTTTCCAGCTAATTCATTGTTAGTGAATAGAAACACCACTGATTACTGTATGTTGATTTTGTCTCCTTCAACTTAACTGCATTCATTTATTAGTTGTAACAGTTATTTGTTGATTCTTGGAAGTTTTCTACATATATGAGCAGGTCACCTACAAGCGAAGATAAATTTACTTCTTTCTTTCTGACTTGGATGCCGTTTATTTCTTTCTCTTGCCTGATTGCTCTGGCTACGACTCCCAGAACTATGTTGAACACAGTCAGTGAGGGTGGACCTCCTTGCCTTGTACCAGATCTTGGAAGAAAAGCTGTAGATTTTCTCTGTTGATTATGATGTCAGTTGCGGGCCTTTCCTATATGGCGTTTCTTGCATGAGGTACCTTCCTCTATTCCTCTTTTGTTCTCAGCAGCCCCTGGATTCTGGGCTATGACGTGTCCTGTCCGTGCTGGGACACAGGTGAAAAGGAAGCTCCCAGTCAGAGCCAGTGCCCGGGCTGGTGTCGAGGCCTCAGCCTTTCTCCTCTGCTGAAAGGTGTTGGCACAGGAGGTCGTCCCTTTTCCTCTCCTGTCGTTTTCCCTCCCCTATTCCATTGAGTGTGGGCACGAGAATGACACCCTGACCCTCCGCCCCAGGGAGTGGAACTGACTGATGTCCCCGCTGCGGTGGTCTCCAGTGTACCTCCCCCCCCCCACCCCCGGTCTGCTCTGGGCTCTGGCTGCTCACGGGCTTCTTCCTGTCTGAGACCCGGAACAGCAGGGAAACTGAGGCAGGGCCACTGCTGCTCTGAAGGCTGACGGGCTCCAGGCTCCCTGACACCCTCTCTGAACTTCCCTGTCTCTGTCCGGGACTAGGACGCGCCCAGCCTCCCTTCCTTCTCCCCGTCCCGGGGTGGTGGCCGCACGGAGCGCTCGCAGCTCTGAGGCTGGGCCAGCTCCAGTCCAAACGCACAGCAGCAAACCGCTTCCCCGGTTCTCCGCACTCAGCACGCGGGCTCACAGGGACACACCGAGGGCTGCGGGTGGAGGTCATTTTACAGTGACAATCCCGAGCCACAAACACACACACACACACACACACACACACAGGGTGGAAGTGGCATTTAGGGGCTTTGTGGGGCTGACTGCAGGGCTGTTCAGACACATTTCTGAACGGAGGGGCCCAAATCCCTTCTTTCCCACATTATTAGCTTCCTGCTGGGCAGAAGTTCCAAGACCGTGTCCCCCGCAGCTCACGGACAACGAGGAGACTGGACTCTGAGAATCTCTGTCGGGGTTTTCAGGCACAGATCCTCCGGGGCTGAAGAGAGAGCCCCTGCTCCCCCACCCCCATTCCCAGGGCAGCTCCCGTCGGGCACCTGTTGAGAGCTAGGAAAGAGGGCTAGACAATTATAAGCATTGCTAAGCAGAAAACCTCTTGAAGGTCACTAGAATGGATAAGGAAGAGAAACAAATCGTCATTCGAAATAAGCTTATCAACAGGAGACGGACAGATAGTTCCTCCTGAACCCAGAGCAAAACTCCTCCAGAGCTCAGAGCTATGCGGAGATAACAGCAACTCCCGCTTTTGTAACTTGCTTGCTTGCTTCTCACGGTATAAAAGAGCTAGCCTGTGAGCGTTCGGGGCGGCTCTCATCTGCAGCTCTTCAGAGCACTGTGTCTCCGGGACACATCGAGAGTCCGCCCCTGCGCAGGTTAAAAGAATTGGCCATTAAAGTAACATCTCTGAAAACGTCCTGAAAGTCTCCGAACATCTGTTTCTTGCGTCAGTGGGTGCAACACAGAGCACCCGGTTGGTGACACTGCCATAGCTGTGTGTGGCCCAGTGGGTGCTAGACCTGCCGGGGCCCACCGTGCACACGGTGTAAATGCCTCACCCCTGGTCCTCGGGGACCCTCAGCCTGGCCCAAGGGCTTGTCCTGTCCTAGGGCAGGGAGGGGCCACTGAAGGCTGTGAGAGTCTGCTGGTCAGGGCTGGGTCCAGACATGGCAGGGAGGTCCTATCACAGTTAGTGGGACGCTGCAATGTCCAGGAATGTGGGACCGGGGCTCGTCCCTGCAGGGGCAGTGCAGCCCTTTGCTGTCTACCGCCAGAGGACCCTCTCTAAACACAGACAGGTGTCCCCATGGCCAGCCCTCCCCATGCTGCTCTCCTCCTGGCTCCGTCCTCTCTCCCCCGTGCAACCCTGCCCCTCTGATGTGCTTACTTCCGCTGTCCCGACTTCCTCAGGAGCACCCTCTCCTTCCCGGACATAATGCCCCAGCCCACACCCCCATCCCATGTTCTGAGACTCGCTGGACTGATTCCCAGGTGGAGGGTCCTCTACCTCCAAAGGGAGCAACAGGAACAAGTGACACGGGCTTGGGTTCCCAGGTCCCATTCCAGGGGACTAAGGGCACCTAGTTGGCTCGTGGGGCCCACCCTGGACCTGGGAACCAGCTGTCATAGCCAGGAGACTTGTCCCTTCCCTGAGGGAGCATCCTCGGTGACTCAGTGGGGAGGAAACACCTAAGTCAGTGTGGGTTTGGGAAACACTTCGCACCCAGAACCTGACACTGGACGAGGCCCCCGCTGTTGTGTTCAAAGCCCTGTTCTGGTGCTGGGAGCAGAGGGAGGAGGCCCTGGGAGGTTCTGGCTGAGCAGCAGCAAAGGGTCCTCTGTCGTCAGTGTGTGGCCACACGGGGGCGCCGCAGCGCAGCTCTGGGAGGCTGACTGCGCCCAGGGAGGGTCCCCACTGTGTGGGGCAGAGGAGGCTCACCTAGAGGCTGGGCACTGGGTCAGGGATGAAGTGGCTTCTGAGCAGTCCTGGACGCCACAGGTGTCAAGGCCAGGGACAGGACAGGTACTGAGGGAGAGGAGCGCTCAGGAGGCTTGTGAGTCTCTGAGGTTTCCTCCTCCCCACTGCAACCCCTCTCTCCAGCCCCATGATGACAACACCCGGGGAAACTGGAAAGAAACATTTTATCTCCTGTTTTCACAGTACTCCCTCTTGATGTGGCAACAGTAACAACACTTGTATAAGTTTTCCTCAGGAAGGATCATGAAAAATTGGTAACATGATCCTCCCTGGCAGGGATCCTGGGGGCCTGGGGCCCGGAGAGGGAGGACAATTTCCCACTTTGGGTCCTTGGACTGTCTGGAGACAGTTTTGCACACTGTGCTGCATTGAAACCCCCTCATTTGCAAGACCCTTTCCATTCAGGTCCCTTGGGCTCAGCTGTGGCGGCGTGACAGCCCGGATCCAGGCCCTCCCCCTGTTCCTCCAGCACAGCGGCCCCTGCCATCACACCTTAGAGCCCGCACTGCTGGTCCTGGGGCTGCAAACCTGCCTCGGAGGCAGCCCTCCCTCCCTGACAGTGTCCCCAGGTGTCCTCCTCGCTGAGAGGCCCTCCCTGCACTGCCCCTGCCTGGACCCCTCCAGCCTCCTTCCATCCCACCCGCTTTGCTTTTGTTCACACCCAGTTCACTAACACACATTTTTAGTGTATTTATTTAGTCTTTTACTGTCTGTCCCTCCCTGACAGCATCAGCTTGATGAGGACAAGGACAGGGATTTGATTTTCACAGCTGTATTTCCACGGCCCTGAAAGCTGATTTTCCAACATCTGTTGAGTGAGTGACTGAGTGAAGGTTCACTGAGACCCCACACACCCGGCTACACACCAACGCACAGACACTGCAGTCACACACACTGACGTTCACACACACACACTGGCACACATACTCACACACGCTCACACTGAAACCCTAACTCCCAGGCACCATCCCATGTGGACACCCCATGTCAGTGCGCATCATCGTGTCTACCGTTTTATCCACAGCACTGTGCAACTCGCCTGAAAGACACCTGGGGTGTGCAAGACCAACACAGCGGTCACTCCAGTTTGACCATTTCAATATTCTGTCCCATTTCACTGACGGAATGCATTTCTGTAATTTTGGCTGAAACGTTTGAAAATCACCTGCCAACACCATGACCCTCAGCCCTAAATATTTCAGCATTCGTCTCTGAAAAAATAACCTTTCTCTTCAAACAATATTATTATGTTGAAGAAAATAACTGTACTTTCCTAACATTATAAAATGTCAAAGGAAGGTAAACTTCTCTAGATTATGCTCCAAATGTCTCGCTTTTGAGAGGAGGAGCACTCAGGGGACCTCAGACCATCCCTGACGCCCCCATCCCCTCCCAGCACCCCCTCCTTCCCCTCGAAACGTCCACACCAGGGGAAGCTGAGAAGTGGGCCATTTTCCTCTACCTCCTACTTCCGTTTCTCACACTTAGTTTTTGAAATGAAACCATCCCTTATTTGGGAACAACTTCAAATGTCTACAATGCGCAGTGTGGACATGCACATTGGGACTACTGGGACGAGGAGCACAGCTGCCCTGGGCCTTCTGTCCCCTCAGCAGGACAGGACAGGGGCCCTGGCACCAGGGTCATACCTGATGCCCCAGAAGTCACACCCCCAACAGCAGCTGTCACACTGGGACCTGGAGTGAGCCCAGTCCCTTCTCTCAGGGTTCAGAGTGAATCATGCACGTCCTCCAAGACCCCTGCTCCTCTCCCCCGGGCCCTCCACCCCACAGGCAGGGGACAGGACTGGGACCCCACCCAACCTCCTCAACCCACTGAGAGAACCCCAGAGAGAGCCCAACCCCTGCTCCTCCCCCTGCCCCCTCTCACTCCCTCACCACCATCCACCCTGAAGCCCCCAGGACCAACCTCATCTGTCCTTCTCCCTGTCTGTCTCAGTCACCCCAGGGCCCCCAAACATCCTGCACACTCATCCCCACAGGCTCTGCAGATCCCACTCTGTCCCCTCACACACCCCCTCCTCCCCAACCCCTGAAACCTGCCCACTGTGCCCCGGGTGCTCAGCCCAGGCCCAGCTGAACCTGCACAGCCCTCCCCCAGGACGTCCCTGCACCTCACAGCTGTGACAGGGACCCGGGGCTCCCTGAGGCCAGGGCTCCCTCTGAATCCTCCCACGGGTGTCCCCCACCCACTGACCTGGTGCCCTGGGTGTGGAGGGGGGCGGGGTCCTTGCTCCTGCCCTGCTTTGACCTGTTCCCTCCCTCCTCCCTAAGACCCCCCATCTGCCATCAGGCCAGATCCCCCACTCCCCTCATCGTAGGGATTCCCTGTGGACCCCCAGGCCACTGCCCCATTTCTTTTAGCTCCTGGCTCACTGTCCCCCATCCTCTGCTCAGACACCCACCTCCAACCCCCCTTATTGCTGCCAGTGACCCTGTTTCCTGGTCCACGGAGAAAACAGGACGTGTTAGATGACAATTATCACAGGATCCCCCCACACCCAGTGAGTGGGGACTTTCTCCCCAGGGGAGCCGGCCCAGGTCCCAGCCAGAGCCAGTGCCCCAGCTGGGGCTTGAGGCCTCAGCCCTTCTCCTCTGCTTAGAGATGTTGGCCCAGCAGGTCATCCCTTCTCTCCTGCCGTTTTCCCTCCCCCATTGGGTCGCCAGTCGGCCCGAGAATGACACCCTGACCCTCCGCCCCAGGGAGTGGAACTGACTGATGTCCCCGCTGCGGTGGTCTCCACTGTACCCCCCCCCCCCCCCCCCGTCTGCTCTGGGCCCTGGCTGCTCACGGGCTTCTTCCTGTCCGAGACCGGCAACAGCAGGGAAACTGAGGCAGGGCCACTGCTGCTCTGAAGGCTGACGGGCTCCAGGCTCCCCGACGCCCTCTCTGAACTTCCCTCTCTCTGCCCGAGTCCAGGACACGCCCAGCCTCCCTTCCTTCTCCCTGTCGCGGGGGGGGGGGTGGGGGGGGTGGGGGGGGGTCGCACGGAGCCCTTGCAGCTCTGAGGCTGGGCCAGCTCCGGTCCAAACGCACAGCAGCAAACCGCTTCCCCGGTTCTCCGCACTCAGCACGCGGGCTCACAGGGACACACCGAGGGCTGCGGGTGGAGGTCATTTCACAGCGACAATCCCGAGCCACAAACACACACACACACACACACACACACAGGGTGGAAGTGGAATTTAGGGGCTTTGTGGGGCTGACTGCAGGGCTGTTCAGACACATTTCTGAACGGAGGGGCCCAAATCCCTTCTTTCCCACATTATCAGCTTCCTGCTGGGCAGAAGTTCCAAGACCGTGTCCCCCGCAGCTCACGGACAACGAGGAGACTGGACTCTGAGAATCTCGGTCGGGGTTTCCAGGCACAGCTCCTCCGGGACCAACGGGAGAGCCCCTGCCCCCCCCCCCCCATTCCCAGGGCACCTCCCGTCCGGCACCCAGCCCCCCGGGGGTGAGCTTCCTTCTAGAAGAGTACGCACGGGGGAGGTCACGGGTGGGAGGCAGAGTCCATTCCAGGGAGAGCGACCCCCGGGACAGAGCGGAGGAAAGGGGGCTGGGCCCAGCCTGGGGGTGTCTCCCGGGTCTCCCCGGACAGACTCAGGGCCAGGCCTCGGGGACGCGGTGCGACAACGAGCTCTCAGAGCAGGAGGAGTATCAGGGCAAAGTCCCGGTCGCCGGGGCCCTGCGCTCGGGGTCTCGGCCGGAGGGCGGAGTCCGGGCGGGGAATCTCTGCGCTGGGGGGACCCGGTCTCCCGGATTTTACATCCGCGTTGCACAACGTGCGCCGGGGCCTCCTTCCCGGATACTGGTGACGACACCCCACTTGCCTCTCTCATTGGTGGCCGGAGTCCAGAGAAGCCAATCAGCGCCTCCGCCGATCCCCGCTATAAGGTCTCCGCGGACCCGCTGGAGCGCAGATTCCCTGCAAACCCCGAGGATGCGGGTCATGCGGTGTCCGAGCCTCCTGCTGCTGCTCTCGGCGGCGCTGCCGCTGACCGGAGCCGGGGCGGGTGAGCGCGGGGTCGGGAGGGAGCGGCCTCTGCTGGGAGGAGCGCACACCGGCGGGACCGCGAGGAGGGCGCGGCCCCACCGCCGGACCCCGGACCCCGTTTCCGTCCCCGTTTCCCTCCCCGGTCCTGTGCCCTCGACCGCGGACCCGGCCCCGCGCGGGGCGGAGGGGCGCCGGTGTCACCGCTCCCCGCCCGCAGGTCCGCACTCCCTGAGGTATTTCCACACCGCCGTGTCCCGGCCCGGCGGGGAGGCCCGGTTCTTCTCCGTGGGCTACGTGGACGGCACGGAGTTCGTGCGGTTCGACAGCAACGTCAGGAACCCGAGGATGGAGCCCCGGGCGCCGTGGATGGAGGGGCCGTGGGTGGAGGAGGTGGAACCGCAGTATTGGGACAGGGAGACGCGGAACATGAAGGAAACCACACAGACTTTCCGAGTGGGCCTGAACACCCTGCGCGGCTACTACAACCAGAGCGAGCACGGTGAGCGCGCGGGGCCGGGCGGCACGACCCCCACCTCGCGGGCGGGCGGCGTAGCCCCGAGTGTCCACGTCCGAGCTTCCCCCGGGGGAGCCCGCGGGACCCGGTTTCCTTTTCGGTTTTGGTTTCGGTTCGATCCCCGCGGGTCCGGTGGGGGGGGCGGGGGCGCTGACCGCGGGGCGGGGTCAGGGTCTCACACTCTCCAGGTGATGTACGGCTGCGACGTCTGGCCGAACGGGACCCTCCTCCGCGGGTACGATCAGTACGGCTACGACGGCGCCGACTACCTCGCCCTGAACGAGGACCAGCGCTCCTGGACCGCGGCCGACACGGCGGCTCAGATCACCCAGCGCAAGTGGGAGGCGGCCCGGGTGGCCGAGCAGTACGGGATCTACCTGCGGGGCCTGTGCAGTGAGTGGCTGCTGCTGTACCTGGAACACGGGAAGGAGACGCTGCAGCGCACAGGTACTGGGTGGGGGGTGGGGGGGGACTGGACGCGGGACCAGTGTCAGAACCCACCCGGACTTTATGATCCTGTACCAGAGCGACCCCGCCTTCCGTCGGGGGGCATCCTCCCTCGGGAAGGACAGGACCAGCTCTGAGGCCTCCGGGCAGCGCCTTCCTGTGACCCGGGTGGTGGCCACGGCCCGCGGGGACTTCCTGTCTCAGGACCGCTCCCGCCCCGCACTGGCGAGTCTGAGTCTCGATCCGACCCGGAGCTCTGTGGCCACAGGGCCGCCCCACCAGTCTGGACCGGGAATGCTCTTCTCCGCCCAGACCGGCCTCTACCTGGGCTGCGACCCTCTGGCTCTGGAACTTTCGACAGACCAGGGGGTCACCCCAACTTCCTCTGTCCAGGCCGGGTCTGGGCTTTGCGCCCCCTCTCTCCCTCACTGCCCTGTCCAGTCCCGGGACGGCCCCGGGAGCGCCACCGGACAGCCCCACGGAGGTGCGCAGTTCCCGAGTCTCCCACCCTTCTCCTCAGACCGTCCTCAGGCACGAGTGACCCGCCACCCCACCCCTGAGGAGGAGGCCACCCTGAGGTGCTGGGCGCAGGGCTTCTATCCCGCGGACATCGCCCTGACCTGGCAGCGGGACGGGATGGACCAGCCCCAGGACATGCAGCTTGTGGAGACCAGGCCCTCGGGGGACGGGACCTTCCAGACGTGGGCGGCGGTGCTGGTGCCCCGTGGAGAGGAGCAGAGATACACGTGCCACGTGGTGCACGTGGGGCTGCGTGAGCCTCTGAGACTGCAGTGGGGTGAGGAGGGGTCTCTGGGGACTTCAGGGTGGTCGGTGGGGACCTGGGGGGCCGGGCCCTCACCTTGCTGTCCCTTTGCAGAGCCGCCTTCTCAGACCAGCAGCAGCAGCAGCAGCAGCATCGTGGGCGTTGTCATTGGCCTGGTCCTGCTGGGAGCAGTGGCAGTTGCAGCTGTGATGTGAGGGAGGAGGTGCTCAGGTAGGGGCCGGGGGGGGGGGGGGGGTGTCTGATTTCTTGTCCCACCTGGGGTTTCAAGCCCAGGAGACATGTGTCCCGCGTCACTAGAGGGAAGCATCATGTTCATCACGTGTTTGCCGGCCTGGGGTCCTGTTTGCTACACTGACTGTTTAGAACGGTGCCCGTGTGAAGTAAGGGACAGACTTGTCACCCTGATGGTCCAGGTGCTGGGGACCTGGCTCCCACAGCCACAGGTGCGAGGGGAGGGTCCCTGCCGAGGACAGACCTGCAGGAGGGGGGTTGGTCCTGTTCCTGCACATGCATTTCCCTCAGGTTCCCATCCTGCCCTGGGTCTGTAGCCACAGTTCTGGAAACTTCCCTGGGGCCCAGCACTAGGGCTTCCTTTAGGACCTGATGACCCCGCCTCCTCCCGGGTGTCTCACAGGGTGTTTTCTTCCTGCAGGAGAAAAAGGAAGGAGCTACACTCAGGCTGCCAGTGGGTATGGAGGGGGTACCCATGGGACCCTGTGTCAGCACAGAAGGGAGACCATGGGGGACCTCACCCCCCCCCCAGAGTTCATCCTTTGGTGTCCTGTTCTGGGGGCTCTGACCATGTCCTGTTTTGTGCCACCCCAGGCAGTGACAGTGACCAGGGCTCGGATGTGTCTCTCACAGCTTGTAAAGGTGAGACCCTGATGTAGGGAGGGTTGGGGCAGAAGGGACGGGACTGGGTAATGGGGATTCTCAGACATTTTGAGCATGAGGTAGATTTGAAAATGTCCCCACCTCAGCCACTGTCCTGAATTTGTTCACGTTTATTTCCTCTCCAGTGTGAGACAGCTGTCCTGTCGGGGAATGAGGGATGGAAGGTTCCTCACACACGAACACCCGCCAACCCCTGTTTGTGATGTCAGGGACATCCCCCTTCCCTTTCTGCAACTGGCACCTGAATGTCTGTGTTCCTAACAGCAGCAGCATCTGAGGGGGTGGGGGGCTGGTCCACCCCGCCCACCACACCCCCTCCCCACACTTTCCTGTTCCAGGAGAGGAGGGGCAGGGCCCTCCCCACCCCTGTCTGTGCTTCCTGGTGTCCTGAGCTGCAACTGCTTACTCCCTTATTGAAGTAAGACTCTGAATATGAATTTATATTTTCACTTTTGCCATGAGTGTTTAACGTGTTCATTAAAGAATTAAAGATCCTAAATTTTGAGAAGAAATAAATGGAATTAACAAGAAGTTTCCAGAACCTGTGTGTTTGCTGTGCTGAGTCTGTTGTAGGGACAGGACAGGCTGTGAGGACCGAGGGTGGGCGGGGGTGTGTCCAGTCTGCACTCACTGCATCATGGGCTTTGACGTGGTCCCTCCTCGACTGGGTCACCCTCTGCCTCTTTGTCCTGGTCCCTTCAGTGGAACCTTGTCCCAGCAGGACCTGTGATCACAGGAACCCAAACATCAGCCAGGCCTTATGAGCTGTCCTAGTGAAGCCCATCTCCAGGACCACGGGCAGCGAGGGCCTCGTGTGGCCGGGTCAGCCGAGGCTCAGACCTGGGTCTCAGCCCCATTCTCTGGGCCTGTATTTGTTGCTTCTTTGTTTCTGTAGAGCAATGTGACTGGGTTAGTCCATGTCAGGAGTCCTGGTGTCATCTTCCTCTGGGTGCCCCTGGATGGCAGCAGCAGAGGTGTTCTGCCTCTCACTGTCAGAACACAGGCTCAGGGGTCCCTGCACACAGGAGTCTGTGGTTTGGAGACATGAATTGTCAGACTCATCCTGCTCGTGTCTCCTCTAGGGCCTGGCCGATCTTTCCTCTCTTCCTAAACTGTCAAAGGGACTGGGTTCTGGACTCAGCAGAGCTGGGATCCTGTAATTTCCCATCCTAGAGAAGTTCCTGTTGGAATTCTGCTCTGCTGGCCCGCATTCTCCCCGCCCTTTGCTCCAGTGCTGGCTGCTCTGCGTACTCTGGGATGCACGGAGCAGCGTCTGCTGTGGATTCGGGGGAGCAGCTCTGTGGGGAAAGTAGGGGGACATCGATGTCGGAGTGAGTGCACGTGGGGCCGTAGCTGCCACGGAGCAGCTGTGGTGGAGGCCACCTGAACACAGGCACAGCCTGTAGCATAGGAAGGTGCCCTAACTGACCATCCGTGAGCCAGCAGTAGCTGTGTGACAGACGTGTGGCCCTGGTTTGCAGTGGGGACGTCACTGAAGCACAGTCAGGATCCCTGTGGCCTTGTGAGGCATGTGCAGTGTGGGGGGACAGTGGGTGCGAACACAGCACACTGGGAGGTGTCTGTGGGAGGATAAGGGGTCTGAGAGGATACAGAGGTGACGGCGGTCCCCAGTGTGGTCTGTGGGGACAGGGAAGGTGGCTGTTTGATTTGGGTGGTCAGTGTGGGCATCACTGGGAAGGTGACCTTGAGGGAACATTTGAAGGACATGAGGCATTATCCACCAGGATGACTGGGGGAAGTTCTGTCCAGGCAGAGGACCCTCCTGTGCAAAGGCCCTGGGGCAGCGGTGTGTCTGCTGTCTGGGAAAATGGAGGAGACAGTGTGGGATGGAGCAGGGAGTGATGGAGATGAGACAGGGGCAGGGCCAGACCATGAGGGCCTGGAGGACGTTGGAAGGTCCCAACTGTGCTCTGAGTGAGGCGGGTGTCAGTGGGCAGATGAGAGCAGGATGGGGACCTGGCCTGACGTTCCCTTTACTGGATCGCAGAGGCCGCAGTGCTGAGAGCAGACTTGGAATCAGGGAGGCAGTGTGGACGCAGGAGGGGTCTGTGCTGGGCTCCAGGCTGGGGACACTTCCTGGGGTGAGCGGCGGGAATAGTGGGCGTGGGGGGATCCTGCACAACTTCTGAGGGGGCCTGACAGCATTCCTAGTGCTTCACCTGGGCTGTGAGGGAGAGGGGTCAAGGTCACCAAACATCTCAGAGGATGCAGGCAGGGAGATAGAGGTCGGTCTGCAGAGATGGGGAGACAGGAAGCAGTGTATTTGAGGGGAGGTAACAGACGTTCATTTCAGAGACGTAGGCGCTGGGACGTCTGTTAGAGATCCAAGGGAGTGGTCCGATTGGCAGGGGGAGATTGGGAGATGAGTCGGCTGCACAAGTAGACTTGGGAGGCCACACACGTAAATGGTGTTTAAAGCTGAGAGCATGGGTGAGGTCACCAAGGGAGGGACAGCTACAGAAGACCAAGGAAGAAGGACGGAACCCAGGACCCCAGTGCTGAGCAGTCCAACTGGACCCCACGCCAGAGCGGCCTGCACAGTTGTGTCTCCGCGTGTAGAAGAGGAGTGGAGCACCGAGTCCCAAAGTTCCCTGTGCACAGGAATCACCAGACCCTTTGTTAAGACTCAGAAAGTGGAGCAGAGAGTGAGATTCTGGATTTATAACAAGGCTGGTGCGGATGCTGCTGCCTTCAGGTCACACACTGAGCAGCAGGAACCCGACAAGATCCCATAGGGCTGTGCATCCGCCTCGCCTACAGGGCCTGTCACACCAGTGATCCTGGCCGGGGGCTGATCCCTGAGACCAGGGGTCTGGGAGAGGCCTGGGCTTTGTAAGAACCCCACAAGCCATCCTGGGGCTCAGCCAGACTGGGACCACTGCGGTCAGTGGCGGAGGTCAGGGTGGGGGAGGGTCTTCAGTCCACATTTTGTGTTTTTTTCTCAGAAAGAAAAGGGGAACATTGTCATTTATGAGACGTGATGCTGGGTGTTACAGTCGTTCTCTCTACCACGGGGCAGAGTCAGGTGAAGGTTAGCAGGCGGCCCCAGGTCAGCACAATAAAGTCTCTAGTAAGACCGGTCCCCAGGTGTATTTAGTGGAGCAAACAATGGAGTCCTAATTTGTTCTAATTTAGATATAAAAGAATAATTGGGTTCTAATGCTATTTTGGGGAAAGCCGCAAAACACACGAGAGGACACACAGCCAGGAGCAATCCAGAGTCCAGCCTGGGTCAGGTCCCACACAGGCCCCACTGCAGGGCACAGACGTCACCACTCACCCCTCCCACTCCCCTGAGGTGGGATCCTGGGCCCCAGTGCTCTGACTGCTGTCTCTGGTGCTACAGCCCCTACACTGTGGCTGCCACTCACCCACCCTAGCGGCCTGCACTCTGCACAGTCCCAGACTATGGGTCACCACGTCCTGAGGCAGAGGCTGCATATGGTCACCTGACTAGTGGAGCCTCGCGCCAAGTCCAGATGCAGGAATGTTGGGGACGTGGGTTCCCTCTTTCATGGGGGGGATGTGGTCTCTGCCTCCCACTGAGACTTCTATTTGAGAGCAGGGTTCCTAAAGTTCACTGCGGACAGTGAAGCAAGGAAGGGCCTAAGACAGAAGAAGCAACAGGAGACTAGGTGCGGCTGCTCTCAGCTCACATCTGGGGAGTCAGGGAAACGGGGGCCTTGGGGACAGTCAGGGGGTAAGCCTGGGGTGAGGGGCTGCTGCCCAGTGCTCCCCTGGTTGCAAGCCTTGTGAAGTCCCTTAGAGTTTAGGACATGCCTGCCTGTGGGGGGAGGAGAGGGGGAGGGAAAAGCACCTGGCTGGAGTGGTGCTCCAGGGAGGGAGATGGTGCCCACCAGGACTGTAGGTGTAGAACCTTCCCGTGTAGGAACAGAGTTCAGGGGCTGGGTGGGGGAAGGAAAAGAAAGACACATTTCAGTCCTTGGAGCAAAGATCTGAGACTGGAACTTCCTGGTACCTGCAGGCACCCAGGTTTGGCTGGAAGAACATGTGACCAATAAATAACGTCCCAAGCAGCGGGTCTCTTGCTTGCTCTTCCTCTGAATTTCTCTGTGGGATGGCGAGGGGTTGTTTCCTACACTCCCCCTGTTCTCCGATTCTCCGACACCAGCTCTGCTTCCTACAGTTATTCTCAGTTACTCTCATTCTGCCGACCACAGCACACACGGTGCCTGAACAAAGAGGTTCAACACGTCTAGTTAGGTGCCGTGTGGGGCGACAACGGTGAGGATGAAGCAAATGTGGGCAGAGATTTACATGGATTCACATTTCATTGGAACATCAGACACAAAGACACATGATGACTTAAAGCAGCCACAGGAGAAAATCGGATCCTGTAGGAAGGAACTGCACTTAGAATGGGGTCACGTCTCCTTGTCACGTCTCCTTGTCAGGAACGGCCACCAGGGGGCAGTGACACATCGTCATTGAAGACTGAGAGAAAACCAGTGTCAGGCTAGGAATTTGGGACTGGGAAATTGATCTTTCAAGTGTGAGAGTGCAAAAAGTCATTTTAATATAAGTACAACTTGACTTATTTGCAAAATACCTACTCTAGATATATTTATAGTGTCAGAGGAATATATAAGAAGGAAACTAGGAAAATTAATGGGTAATGATATGTCCAAATAAATTAATACTGTTTTTATAGAATGTTAACAACATTGGGTTCAAAACACAGGAAAAAGGTACATAAAATGCCATGTAGTGTTATAATTTCTTCACCTACGTTCCTACCCACACCGAGGCTGTGTCATCCCGCCGGCAGAGAGAGCTTGCTGGCTTTCATTCAGATGCCGCTCCCTATACACAGCACCCGGGAAGGTAGGAATTTCTCAACATGACTAAATGATGAGTTTCCTGGTCCTTAGAAGACCGGGAATTGTGATGCGTGAGTACCGATTAAAAGCGGTTAAATGTAGTTGCATCAGAGGCAATGGTGGCAGAGGGAACTTCAAAGTCCACCCTTACACAGAAGCATGAGAAAATGGACAGCAAAACTGTCAGAATCACCTCATCAGACTCTGCAAAATCAGGGAGTGTTTATAGTTACCGAGAAAATGCCTACAACGGACAAAACAACAAAAAGTGCACAGGACAGCTGTGTGTTGTCTTGGTTGCCCTTGGCCCCACCCTCTCCCCGGCTAGGCCTTGACCTTGAAGACAGTGCTACTCCCTTGGGTGGGCTCTTGCTGCTGGAGGAGTCAGGGTGGACGCTGTCAGCGCCCTGGGGTTTTTCTGCAGTGATCTCTCGGGGGGTCCTAGCAGGATGAGCGCAAATGGGTCACCTTTATTTCCTCCAAATCAGAACTCTTGGGGCAGAGAGTGAGCTAAGGCAAAGACCAGGTCCCAGAACTACTTAATTGCCAATGAACCAGCCGCTGTCATGGGGCCAAGACACAGCTGGAACCATTAATGGATGTGGAGAAGACTGGGAGAAAGAGCTGGGGAGTGAGGGGCCATGGGCAATAGGACTGTGAAAACGTTCACATCTTCCTGGGAATCTAGAAGGCCAAGTTCTCGCCCAGTGTGGGGCGAATGATCAGAGAAGACCATGGAATCGCACCTCCGGCTGATCTGCAGCGTCTACACAAGCAGGCAGTAGTGGCAAAGGCAAGAGCTGTGACCTGCAGAGGTGGGTGTGGCAGGCCTGTCTCAGCACCCACACAGCCCGGCTCCGAACACTGGGAGGTGTTGTCTCCTTTTCTTTGTCTCCAGACATTTAAAGAAATGTCCATCGAATCACTACCTGAGCACCCCGCTAACAGAACAGAGGCTTCAGTGACGACAGACACAGCGTACAGTCTGTACAGAAATGGTTGAGAAAAATCACTAAGCAACCAATTGTAACCCACGATGAACAATAAAACAGTCCAGGGAATATCTGCTATTAAAAAATGAAGTTCTCAACATGCTACAATGTGGATGAAGCTTGAAACATTTTGATAGATGAAAGAAGCCACACCAGAGGCTACATATTGTGTGATTTCTCTTATATCAGGTATCCGGAAGAGGCAAATAGAGACAGAAAGCAGGTCAGGGATTCCATGGGCTGAGGTCGAGGGGTGGGAGTGACTGATTGACGGGTGAGCGATGTCCTTCTTGGGGGTGGAGTTGCTCTGGAGCTGGGTCAGGTGATGTTTGCACCATATTGTATATGTTCTAAGTATCACTGAGTTTTACACTTTAAAATGGAAAGTTTTAAGTGATGTGTTTTTTCTATTAATTTTTTAAAAGGCTTGGAAGTATATTCTGAGAACCTTTGTGTGGTAAACTCAGGGCTGCTTTAGAGTCTGCCCACCCGTCTGCTCCCACCAGGACTTCGTCTGCTTCTTAGAGCTCCCCTCGCTCTCACCCCTGGAGAAAGCTGTGTCGGAACATCCTCTAGACCCACCAGGTCCAAACCCCCAAATGACCTCCTGCCTCGAATCCAAACACTCAGATGCAAGTCTGAGGCTAACTTCCAGTGGGAGTTAGGGATTCGTCCTATTAGCAGGATCACTGGGAATGACCTGATGAGCCTTGGTGCCCGGGATGTCTGCATTCGTGAAGAACACCTGCTCACGAATGAACGTGTCGTTTTGGGTTATGCAGGAGGGTCCTCAGCAGAGGAACTGGAGATGGTTCTGGGAATGCCAGGCACCTGCACCTGGCTGGTCGCCGAATGACGCACCCACCTCCCCCCACAACGGGAGAAAGGTGGGAACTCTTCCCTGGGCCCATCCTTCACCTGGGCTCCACTGTGGAGGACACACTGGGAGTAGGACCCATCCTGGGATCTCAGCTGCTTTTCCCACTGTGCGGAGCCTCCGTGCACATGGCTCACGCCCAGGCGGGCTCCACAGGCTCCTTGAAGTCTCAAGGCCAACATTGCCTGTGAGTCCCGGCCAAGCAGTCGGCAATCTGCACACTGATGGTGTTCTTAGCGTTGCCTCCATCGCTCCTCCGCGCTCCGCAGCCCCAGGGTGGGTCGTGGATGGTGGGCGGAGGGTTCATTTCTTCCTTCTGAGGAGCCCCCAGTGCGGATTTCTGTTCTCTGGAGTCCAGCTGAGAGCGTTTGTGTGAGGTTGGCACCAAGTATTTGCTTCAAATGTTTTATTCTGAAATTTAAAATGTTTTCATATAAGAAAAATAAAAAACCTTTCCGTGCAGAAAACTTCAAGATGCACAGATGAAATTTAGAAATACGGCCTCCCGTCAAAGGTCACTGTTAACCGTCCCCGGGTGGAAGGTCACGGGCACAGGTGTGAGCGGGGCTCCCTGGGGCCGCCCTGGGTAGGGCCCTGGTTTTCATTCTGCGGCTTTCGGTGTGTGCGGTGCAGCGCGGGGAACGCCATCGATGGTGCTGTGATACTGTGTGTGGGGCGGCGGGACTTGGAACGTGGAGGGGAGCGCCTGGGACGTTATGTGGGCGTCCGACTGCCGTGCTGCACACCTGGGGCAGGTACAGAAAACAGGAGCGTCAGCTGGGACTGAAAATAAACTTAAAAATAAACATGAAAAGGCTATCTATTCTTTAATTCTGTATAAATATATGATGATATACTATATAAATATGTATGTGTGTGTTCGTTTTAGAAAGTTGCATTTACATGTTATGAGTTATTTTGAGTGTTATTTCTAAAACGTGTTATTATGCAAGTGGTTTTCCGTGTTACAAACTCGGCATGAATTTCCGCCGCTTCTGCCAGCTGCACGCCGTCTCAGACAACAGGCTGTGCGAAGGCTCTTTCTCTGTCCATCTGCTGTCGTCTCTTCTTCTCGTGCACAATGATGATAAGCATTGCTGTGCATACAGATTCCTCTGTCCCTGGAGTATTGAAATTGACAGGCTACTCCAATGGCCAATAGTAGGTCAAAACATTTAAACCTTTTTATGCCGCTTCACACACAGGGTCACATGGCTTCTCTAAATCGCTGCACCGACATGTCCGCTCATTTAACACGGGCTCACTGAGCCCGGCTGTGGGCTGGTGCCCATGCTGGGGATGCAGTGCTGAGGAATCCGACAAGGCCCCTTGCTCGCTGAACATGTATTTCAGTGAAACTCACTGACTGTAAACAAATTTGTTCCCAGACCAGTGATAACTGCTGTGGAGAAAAACATGTGTGGGCTGGATTGGTGGGGATGGTGTGAGACGGCAGAGCATGTTCTCAGTGTGTTGGATAGGGCGTCTCTGGGGACTTGACCCTGAACACTTGAGCAGAGAGACCTAAGTGGTGTGAGGAGCAGCCAAGTGGGTCCCTGGAGAGGGGGCCCACAGGAGTCAGGGCAGGGCAGGCGCCTGAGTGAGGACGGGCAGCATCCAGAGGCCGGGTGAGTGGAAACCAGTGAGCCGGGCTGAGAGCGGTGGGGAGAGGCCAGGAGGTCAGAGACCCCTGTCCTGAGGGGCTGGTAGGCAGGGGTGAGGGGTGAGGATCTGATTCTGCCCAAGGAGGGAGACACTGGAGTGTTCTGTGGGAGGTGGTGGTGAGGACACGTCCTAATTCACCACGGAAAGGTCCCTGTGTCTGTCACATGGATACTGGGCGTGAGGGGCAGCAGGAGCCCAGCTGGAAGGCCACCTGTTTCCTGTTGTAAGAGGGCGGTGCCCAGATGGGGTGTGAGCAGTGACTGCACTTGGGGTTGGTACAATGGAAGGTGGGGTTAGCCGTCCTTCCAGAGAGAACCACACCTGTACTTACTGACCTTAATTCCACAGTTGATTCCAGATGGCTTACTGCAGCAAACCCAAAGTAAGATGCGTGAATCACTTAAAAACCAACAGCAAGATAAATCTACATTCCAAAATGTTAAGTCCTCCCCCCATCCCTTCGCTCTCCAGCGCTGTGGCTGCAGCTTCCTGGGGCCATGTTGCTGAGGGGCCACTAGGAGGGGCGCAGTGAGGACACCAGGGTGAGGGCACTCAGGGGGGGAAGGGATTGCTGGGGAGGGGAACTCTTCCCACTCCTGAACCAGGAGCTGGGGCACACTGACAATCAGAAAAACACATGGCGGGCAACTGATGTTTCTGAGAAATACATCAAATTTGTAAAAGGAAAGAACAAACATTGAACTCAGAATGCAAAGTGACTCAGGAATCTTTTGAAGAAACACCGACCTGAAAAGGACTTGCAGGAGGAGGGAGAATTCAGGTGGAGGGCAGGTGAAACTTCCCTTTCCACTCTGAGGGCAAAGATCTCTGGGAGCAACTCGAACCAAGGAGAAGAGCAGTTCAGCAGGACCGAGCAGAGGCTGACCCGGCACGGGGTACTCTGAGACAGCGATTTTACCCAGTAGCTGCAATTATTTTTAAAACATGCAATACCTCACTATGTAGTCAGGGGCACCGACCCCTTTTCCCTTAGGTTGTCAAATTAAAAAATGACAACCACCAACACAACACTAGCCATCAGGAGTGAGTGAATCAAAATCATACTCATTTTCTGTCAGATTGGCAAAAATATGACATACTTTCTGGTGTCCTGCTGAAGTTTAGTAATGAGTGCACGTGCGCCCGGAGGTGAAGAAGGTTGAAAACCACCGGCCTGGAGGCATGTGCTGAGCGCCCTGCAGATCTGACACCCAAAGGTGCCCTGTGTCCCTGCTCCTTCTGACCACTGACCCGTCAGTTCCCCTGCCATGCTCCCCTCATGCATCGCCCTCCCAAATCCTGCCCTGCATCTGGGGCCAGCTCCCCCACTTCCAAGAGAGGTGGGGGCCGAAGGTGTAGATTCCGTGTCACTGACCCAGACGTAAGAATGGCGGGGTCTGCAGAGTGTGAGCCTGTGCAGGGGACGGGGCAAATCAACCACGGCTCCTGTAACCAAGGGCTTCACTGCATCCCCATCACTCGGGGACCAGGGCACGATTCTGTTTCCTTCTCCTCATCTATTCAAGGTGCATCTGCAGGGGCCAGTGAGCCGGGCGGTGAGGGGAAAGCAGGCAGTGTGGGGTGGGAGGACCTGACTCCTGAGCTTCCTCCCCTCCCCTGTGGAGGGAGAAGGGGGGTGGGGCAGCTTGAGGGGCTCAGCCAAGCAGACAACATGGGGAGGGACACCTCCGTGGGAAAGAAGGTGCGGGCCCCCCTGGGAGAGAGGTGGGGGAGCTGTCAGGACCACATGTGGTGTGGGGGGTGAGAGGAGGAACACTACGGGGAGCCGTCGTGATCGCCTTCCTCAGTGGGGGTCTTGGAAACATGTCCTCGAAGGGGACCCTTGAGTGGTTTTATTTGTAGCGACGCTTCCGGATGGACAATTGTCTTTATAATTCCATATGGATTCCTAGAATCATATAGGAATTCATTTTATTGTTATCAAATGATATTTTTTATACCTTTGATAATTTTAGAGGAATTCTTTGACATTTCCAGACATATAAACAGGAGGCGAATATTTCATTCTTTCATTTATAATTATTACTCTTTTTATTTCTTCCTCATATCAGGATATGCTAATATAAGACACATTTATTTAAATTTTATTTTTAAGAACAATGTACCTAATCATTTCACATTTCACATTAAATCTAACAATAGCTGTTTCCTTATAATCTCTGTTTTATTACAGAGAGGTTTGAAACCATAGTAAAGGGGGTAGAACTACAGTAAGTTGCTCTGGTCTTTATTGTAAAATACTAGAACATATATTGTTGGATTAAACAATGTGTCATCTTGCATAAAGAGTTTTTTTGTGTTCTGGACTAGCCTTGCATTATAATAATTAACATTTCTCCATGTCTGGCTGTGTGCAAGGCTCTGTCATAGAGATTCACAGATGCCGAGTGTGATCCCATTACTTTCCCCAATACCCCAGTGCCACGGGCTCCCCAATAACATCCATGCTGCACAAGAGGAAAACCAAGTCTCAGACGGTGAAATAACTTGTCCACGGTCAGGAAGCCAGGAAGCAGCAAAAGAGGGGCTTCGTGTCCAGGAAATACCGCTCTAAACCTGTTCTGACCACTTTACTAGAACACGTCCTCGTTCCTAATGGAAATCCCGGGTTAAATGACTGTATATGCTTTTATTCAATGCATCAATGTTTTCCTTCAGTATTTCACAATGTGTTGGAGATTCTATTCTTGTCATTTTTCCTCTTCAGTTTGTGTTCAGGAGAGTCTATTTACCTCATTTCAGGAGCCATCTGTAAATGTGTTTGTTGGAGGTTATTTGGCATTAAAAAGTTACCCCCCAAAATATACTGAATTGCAAAAAAAGATGGCCCTTGGTGACTTCATTGGTCCGTTCAAAAACTCTCAGAACTTCAAGTTTCGGAGGGGTTTCATATGGACGATCTCAGTCCACCTGGACAGAGTTACTGAGAAGGCAGGCGCTACCATATATTCGTAAAAGTTGTGTATTTATTCTGACGTGTTTAAGCTGCATTTACTTCTGACTATTCTCCTTTTGATGCAATACACCTATCAACATGTCTTTCCCACCACTCAACCGTTTTTAAAGTCATCAATTTTGATGCCCTTTTGTGCTCCTGCCACTTTTTGTTTCACCTGTTGCACATCAGCAAAACACTTCCCTTTGAGGACTTTCTTCATCCAGGGAAACAAAGGAAATCACTCAGGTCAGGTGAATAGTAAGGGTGGGGCAGGGTGATGGTGCCCATTTTCATCATAAACTGCTAAACACTCAGTGTGTTGTGGGCAGGGGCGCTTCAAATCACCCATCATGAAATGGGCAAACCTATTGAAAGAGTCTTCAAGAAAAATTCACTAAAGCCAAATGCAGCCTCTCACAACAACGCCAGCTGGTACATGATACAGATGGGTTCCTAGAACACTCCCCTAGTGGGGCAAGCCTGTACTACAAGGGGCCCACCCTCCAGATGGAAATTTTGTTTTCTTTATGCTGGGGTGATGTTCACCCTTGTAAAACCATAGAACAACAGACTGGAAGGGCGGGGGGACAGGAGAGGCACCTGGTCAGGTGAGCAGGGTCAGATGGTAAGGAGCCTTGTCGTCACGTTGGAAGACAGGACATCACACTGAGGCACGTGTGTTTTAAATCCGAGGACGACCTGGAGGATCAACACTGAGGCAGGGAGAGGGGTTAAGTGGCCACTGAATTAATCCAGGTTGGGGGTGATGGCTGTCTGAGTTAACTCTCAGGGAACAGGAGGGACAGGAGGCCAAATAACAGTCTTGGTATCTGATCAGAGGTGGAGAGTGAGGAAGACAGTGGGTTCCGGGTGACTGAAAATTCTTAGCTGGAGGACGGGTGCTTGGTGACACCATTCACCAAGGTCTTGGGAGGAAAACAGGTGTGAGGGAGGAAGCGTGGGTTTTGTCTGCACGGGCTGATGTTGAGGCTCCTGTAGGATGGGCAGCTGGAGACGTCTAGGGGCCACATGGGCAGATATGTGCAAGACTCAGAAAAGAGGACAGGGTGGAAGTGTGCCCCTGGGAGCTACTAATTATGGTTGACAGTTAGGGAGTGACTTGAGCGAAACAACCCTCGTTGGGAACGTCCACAGTGAGTCGGGAATAGGGCGTGAGGGACCCACCAATGCGTAAGGGGAGTGTAGGCAGGTCATCAGATGCGGTGGACATTGGCCCTCGTCAGGGCCGTTTGGGGACTGTGAGGGGTGGGGAGTGCACACTTTAAATTGCGTGAGTTCGGGAAGGGAAGGGAAATGTCAGGGAGGAAGGGGCCTGGCAGATGCCCGAAAGGTGGGTGGCAGCCAGGCCAGAATGCAGTGTGACAGAATGTTCTCAGTCAGTGACGGGGACAGGCCACTGCCCACATCAGCATGTGTACCGCCACCTGTGTGGTTTTTGAGGTCACTCCCTGAGTTCCAGGGCCTGGAGGTCCTTCTGAAATTCCTCCTTCCCCAAGGTGTGTGCCCCTCACTGTCCTCATGCTGGTGTTTTACATCAGGCTGCCGAATCTCAGACTGTACCTGAGGGGGTGCCAGGGGTACCTGTGGTCTGTTGTGCCTGGAGCAAGGTGCTGGCTGGACCTCAGGTGTGGAGCTGGGGCTCGTTTCCCTGTAGAGAGCACCTTCGTGCATCCGAGGAGAGAGAAAGGGGAGAAAGCCAGCGAGGTGACTGAGGTTTGCCTGTCCCCTGAATTACCCACCCACCGCCCATGGTAAGGGACTGGTGCAGTCTTCACGCAGCCCGCCCTGACCCCAGTGGCAGCATCGTGGGATGGAGAGGTTGTATAACTGTCTATGGTGGGGTTTTTTTAGATAGTAATTCACTGTATTAAATGACGTTTAGAGACAGAGGGAGAGAGAGGGAAACGTCGGTTTATATCCATCACTGATGCACTCACCAGTTGTTTCTTCTCTGTGCCTGAGTGGGGTCAAACCTGCAGCCTTGGCATCTTGGGGCAAAGCTCTAACCACCTGAGCGACCTGGCCAGGGCTTGTCTAAGGTGTTTTAAGGGCAGAATACACTATCTTTCCTGCTTTCCCTTGAGTTCAAGGAGGATCTTGAAAAACAGACAATGTCCCTGCCTTGTTTTCCTGAGGGGGTGGGTTGCAGGCGGAGGTCATCCCCCGGGAGGAGGATAGGTCTGAAGTTCTCTGTGAACCTCAGCCCTTGCCGCGGGTGGAGAACGGCCTGGCTTCCTGCATCGGTGAAGGGAGCCCAGCAAAGCTCGTGTTCATCACGCTGGCCCCGTCTCCCACCACGGGTTTTCCTTCCTGGGACTCAGGGGAAGAGGGGTCAGCAACAGGGCTAACGTTGTCCTTTCCTGCACAGGCCCCTGATCTGACCCGAGAAGCTGTGTGTGTCCTGGAAAGACTGTGTCTGTGCTTCTTCAGTGTCGGGGGTGCTTCTGGGACAGCCCCCCGCTGCTCTGACACGAGTGTGCCTAGTTCTTCTCTCTGGTCCCCGGACAGCTTCTCTCACAGGGCCCTCACCAAGGCCCTTCTTTGTATCCCCTCAATGCACTGGTTTTGTGTCTGAGGAGCTCGGCAGGCAGGGGGAGGTAATGAGGAGGTTCGCTGTAGTTTGTACATAGGCGAGAAGGAAAACATGGACGGGGGTGGGTATCCTAGCTCCTGGGTGAGGGGGCCTCCTGTGAACTTGCTGTTCGCTTTCGGGCAGCCCGTGTGCACATTTGCTATTCATCCAGGGGCGCGGGGACCCTCAGTTATTCCAGCGTGAGCAGACTGGGGGTCTGGGTTATCTGACCCACACTCACACCTCGCGGATTCCAGGTGTGACTTATCACACGTTTTATCTTTGCCATTTAGAAATCAAATGCAGACCAGAAGTTAAAATGAGAAACATAATTCAATAAAGATAAACTTGTTCCTTTGCATACAATAGAAATAGTTTTTGACACCCACCCCCGCAAAAAAAGTGGCTAAGCCTTCTTCATGCATGAACACACAGAAGTTCAGACCACCCAGACCTGCTGTCCCAGTAATCCACAGGTGGGGTCGCATCCCTGGAGTTAAAAAGGTCAGAGCAGCAGGTGCAGCCCTTTCTCACACACGGGCTTTAAGGAACACATAGGAGACGTGTTTGGTCTCAGCGCTCCTTTTGCGTGAAGCACAGAGCAGCGGTTCTCAACCCGTGTGCTGCGAGACTCTTCAGAACTTGCAATACCTGACTGTTTAGTCAGGGGCACTGACCTCTCTTCCCTTATGTTGTCCACTAGCGAAAATATAACAGCCAACACAGTAGCCGTCCCATGGGATGAATCAAAATTAGACCTATTTTTTTGTCAGATTAGCAAAAAATACAATATATTCTTTGGGATGCCACAGAATTTTAGTAACTTGTTTACGTTTGACATGGGATGATAAAAGTTTAAAATTGCTTCATTAGTTACTTTTCACATGTTGAACGAGCCTTGTATACCCGGAATACATCCCACTTGGTTGTGGTGGAGAGTTCTTGCTGCACACTGGGGTTTGTTTGATTGGCTAATATTTGGTGGAGGAGTTTTGCACGTAGGTTCTTGGGAGATATTGGTCTACAGTTTTCTTGTAATGACTGTCTGGTCTCGGTATTAGGCTGATGCTGACCTTGTCGAATGCAGTGGGAAGTATCCCCTGTCCTGTCTGCTGAAGGGTGTCCTAGAGAAGTGGCGTCCTTTCTTCCCCACGTGTGCGGGAGAGCTCACCCGTGAACCACCTGGGCTTGGTGCTTTCTGCTGCGGAATGTGACTCGTTACTGATTCAATATGTTTGATGATGACTATCGGTCTATTTAAATGTTTATGTCATTTCACTTTTTCACATTATCTTTAAATAATGTTGGATTTACGGAAGGGATGTAAAGCCAGAAGACACAGTTCCCCTGTGCCCTTTGCTCAGCCTCCTCGGTGTTCACATCCAACACAATCACGTTAGGACTAGGAAGCTCAGCAGGTTGATGTTGGCACCATACCACTGGCTAAACCGCAGACTCTGTTTGGATCTCACCACGGGTCCTCTAGGGCTCCTCCTCTGCTCCAGGACCAGACCAGGCACCTACAGGTGTTAAGTCTTCCCGTCTCCGAGTCTCCTCTGATCTGTTGAGTTTCTCTACCTGTTTTCATGACCTCGGAAATTTGGAAAAATACCAAACAGGTAATTTGCAGAATGCCCCTCATTTGGGGTTTGTTTGATGATGTTTCTTCATGATTCGATTGGGGTTACGAGTTTGGGGGAGAAATACCATAGAGGCCAAGTGCCCTTCTCATCACATCACATCAGAGGGCACATGATATTAACATGACCCTTACCACGTGGCTAAGGTTATGACGTCTGCCACGTTCTCCACGGCAGAACACAGTTGACCTTTGACAACGTGGGGCTCCTGGCTCCGGTCCCCGACACAGTCGAAAATCTGCATGTAACTTTGGACTCACCCAAGTTTAAGTACTGGTAGCCTGCGGTGGACCCGATGCCTTACCGATGACGAGCAGGCGGTTAACAGGGTCCTATGTTATCTGTGGTCTATTCTGTATGCTTACGTACAGTCGCTGCATGAGAGCAAATGTGGTGGAGGAAATCCCCGGGAGGAGAACACGCACGCACACCACTGCACACGTTACTGAAGTCAACGCGTGTGCAAGCGGCCCCGCCCCATTCAAACACGTGCTGTTCAAGGGCCCCCTGGAGTCACGGTACCAGTGGTGGTAATTTTTCACTTTCCATCTTCTACGTGTTAGAAGCAAGCCGCCATGTGTAGCCCACACCCAAGGGGAGGAATTCAGCTCCACCTCCTGGAAGGGGCGTTCTCATCATAGGTAACTTGGGAATCTAGAAGGAAGATTTGGGCCCACACCCTCATTTTTTAATAAAAATCAGTAATTTACACACGTACGAACTCACGGGTACTTACTTTATTTTGGGTTATAATCACCACCATTGTCACATGGTGCTCACACTGTCCCAGCTGTGTCCATGGGGAGCTCCCTCAGGCTGGCCCGGGATCCTGGGGACGTCACCTGTGTGTGGGATGTGCACTTCCTCTCTGACAGTGGGGGATGGTCCAGACTCATCTTGTTTTTTCTGTCTTAGCCCTAGAATCACTCTTCTCCTCGAAAGCCCTGGTTCCTTTTATGGGAGAGATTGGGGCTCATCCCCCTCTCTGAAGAGAACACAGAGGTCCCAGGGGCCACCCCAGCTCACCCAGCACACAGGGGGCCTCACTTCAGCGCCACCTGAGAGCTCGGTCAGTGCAGCCTCAGGGCCCAGCACACGTGGCCAGTCCCCGCACCCGCCTTTGCTCTGAAAGCCTCTGCTGCGCCCGTCTGTGGGGCTGACTCATTGATAATTACATTCCCTGGTATTTAAGGGTTTTCCTCAAAGCAATAATTTCCAATTTCCAGTTTACAAGTGAAACAAGTTTCACTTGTAAAATTGACCAGGACAGGCAAGAGGGGAGGGAGGAATCGGTTATATTTTTCTTTCATGTGGTGCGTTGCTCTGCTCCGGTGGCTCTTGTCATGGCCCTGTGCTGGGGCACGGTGGCTCCCTCAGACTGAGAGAAAAACGATGACCTGGGAACATCTCTCCCCATCACTGGCCCCAGCCCTTCAGCTTTCCCTCTGGCTGTGCCCATGCTCCCTCCCCAGGCCCTGGCCAGGAGCCTTTCCTTCTCAGCCTCAGCCAGAGCCCAGCCTCTCACCTAGACAGAGCCTGTGGCTCAGTGGGATGTGAGTCGTTCCCTCCACTGGAGGGCAGAGGAGAGCAGTCTGAGCCGGGCGGTGGGAGACAGTGCAGCAGGAAAGAAGGAGGTGAGAACAGGAGAAAGGAGGTGAGAGCAGGAGGGAGGAGGTGAGAGCAGGAGGGAGGAGGTGAGAGCAGAAAGGACTTCCAAATGAGTGATCAGAGAGACTGAGGATGTTCCTGGGCTCTTCCCTTAGGAGAGCAGGGAGGGCCTTGGGGACAGGGGCAGAGAGCTTAGGCAGAGTGTGGCTGAGACCCACCCCCACCTGCACCCCTGGGCTCTGGCAGCACCTCACCCCAGGTCACAATGGGGGCCATTCAGGTGCTCCACTAGGCAGGTGTGTCTCAGCTCCTGCCTGGGGAGGCCCCCTCAGCTGTCTATCACTGATGAGTCTTATCCCTCAGGCCCAGTCTCCCCTAGTCCTGAGTCCACGGTCAGCAACTTCCCCCCTGCAGCCAGGGCAGCCTGTTGTTGGCAGGTGAAGAGACAAACGCTAGGCCTCTCACAGTATGACGGTCTCACTGTCCCACTTCAGTCACCGCAACAGGAGTGGGTGTGGGGGTGTGGGGGGACCCTGGATACAGAGGAGCGACAGCAGAGACACAGTGTAGGCTTCCTCCCTCCTCTCCTGGTCTCCCACACACAGCAGCCCTCCTCCCTCCCCCAGCTCCAGAGGGGAGAGACCAGGACCCCCACTCCCCCCAGCCAGCTGCCATGTGTGCCCCACTCTGTGCCCACCACAGAGCTACCGCCGCCCCGTCAGGTTCCTGGGCGCGCACAGGGGGTCCAGGGATGACCTTCCTTCACGGATCTGTGTGGCTCAGGGTCTCCACTGCTTCAAGTCTGAGTAAAGGCTGAACAAAATATATATACATACACAATTCACTTAAGAAATACTTCCAACGGCCAAAGATAGTATTTAAAATGTTCAGCTTCTTTGTATATCAAAAACAAAATTAAAACAATCATAGAACATAGTGTTTTCCAAGTTGGCAGGCACAAAAGAGTTCCCGGGGCAGAAAGCCCAGTACAGAGCACCCGGTCGGTGACACTGCCATAGCTGTGTGGGGCCCAGTGGGTGCTAGACCTGCCGGGGCCCACCGTGCACGCGGTGTAAATGCCTCACCCCTGGTCCTCGGAGGCCCTCAGCCTGGCCCAAGGGCTTGTCCTGTCCTAGGGCAGGGAGGGGACACCGAAGGCTGTGAGAGTCTGCTGGTCAGGGCTGGGTCCAGACATGGCAGGGAGGTCCTATCACAGTTAGTGGGACCCTGCAATGTCCAGGAATGTGGGACCGGGGCTCGTCCCTGCAGGGGCAGTGCAGCCCGTTGCTGTCTACCGCCAGAGGGCCCTCTCCAAACACAGACAGGTGTCCCCATGGCCAGCCCTCCCCATGCTGCTCTCCTCCTGGCTCCATCCTCTCTCCCCCGTGCAACCCTGCCCCTCTGATGTGCTTACTTCCGCTGTCCTGACTTCCTCAGGAGCACCCTCTCCTTCCTGGACATAATGCCCCAGCCCACACCC
Organism: Desmodus rotundus; assembly: GCF_022682495.2. Classification (NCBI taxonomy): domain Eukaryota; kingdom Metazoa; phylum Chordata; class Mammalia; order Chiroptera; family Phyllostomidae; genus Desmodus; species Desmodus rotundus. The sequence goes on from NW_026527348.1 coordinate 60,504, forward strand.
CCATCCCATGTTCTGAGACTCGCTGGACTGATTCCCAGGTGGAGGGTCCTCTACCTCCAAAGGGAGCAACAGGAACAAGTGACACGGGCTTGGGTTCCCAGGTCCCATTCCAGGGGACTAAGGGCACCTAGTTGGTTCGTGGGGCCCACCCTGGACCTGGGAACCAGCTGTCATAGCCAGGAGACTTGTCCCTTCCCTGAGGGAGCATCCTCGGTGACTCAGTGGGGAGGAAACACCTAAGTCAGTGTGGGTTTGGGAAACACTTCGCACCCAGAACCTGACACTGGACGAGGCCCCCGCTGTTGTGTTCAAAGCCCTGTTCTGGTGCTGGGAGCAGAGGGAGGAGGCCCTGGGAGGTTCTGGCTGAGCAGCAGCAAAGGGTCCTCTGTCGTCAGTGTGTGGCCACACGGGGGCGCCGCCGCGCTGCTCTGGGAGGCTGACTGCGCCCAGGGAGGGCCTGTACTGTGTAGGGCAGAGGAGGCTCACCTAGAGGCTGGGCACTGGGTCAGGGATGAAGTGGCTTCTGAGCAGTCCTGGACGCCACAGGTGTCAAGGCCAGGGACAGGACAGGTACTGAGGGAGAGGAGCGCTCAGGAGGCTTGTGAGTCTCTGAGGTTTCCTCCTCCCCACTGCAACCCCTCTCTCCAGCTCCATGATGACAACACCCGGGGAAACTGGAAAGAAACATTTTATCTCCTGTTTTTCACAGTACTCCTTCTTGATGTGGCAACAGTAACAACACTTGTATAAGTTTTCCTCAGGAAGGATCATGAAAAATTGGTAACATGATCCTCCCTGGCAGGGATCCTGGGGGCCTGGGGTCCAGAGAGGGAGGACAATTTCCCACTTCGGGTCCTTGGACTGTCTGGAGACAGTTTTGCACACTGCGCTGCACTGAAACCCCCTCATTTGCAAGACCCTTTTCCATTCAGGTCCCTTGGGCTCAGCTCTGGCCGCGTGACAGCCCGGATCCAGGCCCTCCCCCTGTTCCTCCAGCACAGCAGCCCCTGCCATCACACCTTAGAGCCCGCACTGCTGGTCCTGGGGCTGCAAACCTGCCTCGGAGGCAGCCCTCCCTCCCTGACAGTGTCCCCAGCTGTCCTCCTCGCTGAGAGGCCCTCCCTGCACTGCCCCTGCCTGGACCCCTCCAGCCTCCCTCCATCCCACCCGCTTTGCTTTTGTTCACACCCAGTTCACTAACACACATTTTCAGTGTATTTATTTAGTCTTTTACTGTCTGTCCCTCCCTGACAGCATCAGCTTGATGAGGACAAGAACAGGGATTTGATTTTCACAGCTGTATTTCCACGGCCCTGAAAGCTGATTTTCCAACATCTGTTGAGTGAGTGACTGAGTGAAGGTTCACTGAGACCCCACACACCCGGCTACACACCAACGCACAGACACTGCAGTCACACACACTGATGTTCACACACATACACTGGCACACACACTCACACACGCTCACACTGAAACCCTAACTCCCAGGCACCATCCCATATGGACACCCCATGTCAGTGCGCATCATCGTGTCTACCGTTTTATCCACAGCACGGTGCAACTCGCCTGAAAGACACCTGGGGTGTGCAAGACCAACACAGCGGTCACTCCAGTTTGACCATTTCAATGTTGTGTCCCATTTCACTGACAGAATGCATTTCTGTAATTTTTGCTGAAACGTTTGAAAATCACCTGCCAACACCATGATTATCACCCCGAAATATTTCAGCATTCGTCTCTGAAAATATAACCTTTCTCTTCAAACAATATTATTATTACACTGAAGAAAATAACTGTACTTTCCTAACATTATAAAATGTCAAAGGAAGGTAAACTTCTCTAGATTATGCTCCAAATGTCTCCCTTTTGAGAGGAGGAGCACTCAGGGGACCTCAGACTGTCCCTGACACCCCCATCCCCTCCCAGCACCCCCTCATTCCCCTCAAAGCGTTCACACCAGGGGAAGCTGAGAAGTGGGCCGTTTTCCTCTACTCCCTACTCCCGTTTCTCACACTTAGTTTTTGAAATGAAACCATTCCATATTTGGGAACAACTTCAAATGTCTACAATGCGCAGTGTGGACATGCACATTGGGACTACTGGGACGAGGAGCACAGCTGCCCTGGGCCTTCTGTCCCCTCAGCAGGACAGGACAGGGGCCCTGGCACCAGGGTCACACCTGATGCCCCAGAAGTCACACCCCCCACAGCAGCTGTCACACTGAGACCTGGAGTGAGCCCAGTCCCTTCTCTCAGGGTTCAGAGCCAACTCACGCACGTCCTCCAAGACCCCTGCTCCTCTCCCCCAGGCCCTCCACCCCGCAGGCAGGGGACAGGACTGGGACTAAGACCCCCCACCCAACCTCCTCAACCCACTGAGAGAACCCCAGAGAGAGCCCAACCCCTGCTCCTCCCCCTGCCCCACTCACTCCCTCACCACCATCCACCCTGAAGCCCCCAGGACCAACCTCATCTGTCCTCCTCCCTGTCTGTCTCAGTCACCCCTGGGACCCCAAACATCCTGCACGCTTGTCTCCACAGGCTCTGCAGACCCCACTCTGTCCCCTCACACACCCCTCCTCCCCAACCCCTGAAACCTGCCCACTGTGCCCCGGGGTGCGCAGCCCAGGCCCAGCCGAACCTGCACAGCCCTCCCCCAGGACGTCCCTGCACCTCACAGCTGTGACAGGGACCCGGGGCTCCCTGAGGCCAGGGCTCCCTCTGAACCCTCCCATGGGTGTCCCCCACCCACTGACCTGGTGCCTTGGGCATGGAGGGGGGTGGGGTCCTTGCTCCTCCCCTGCTTTGACCTGTTCCTTCCCTCCTCCCTAAGACCCCCCATCTGCCATCAGACCGGATCCCCCACTCCCCTCATCGTAGGGATTCCCTGTGGACCCCCAGGCCACTGCCCCATTTCTTTTAGCTCCTGGCTCACTGTCCCCCATCCTTTGCTCAGACACCCACCTCCAACCCCCCTTATTGCTGCCAGTGACCCTGTTTCCTGGTCCACGGAGAAAAGAGGACGTGTTAGATGACAATTATCACAGGTTCCCAACACCCCGTGAGTGGGGACCTTCTCCCCAGGGGAGCCCTTCCCGCTCCCAGCCAGAGCCAGTGCCCCAGCTGGTGCTGGAGGCCTCAGCCCTTCTCTGCTTAGAGGTGTTGGCCCAGCAGGTCGTCCCTTCTCTCCTGCCGTTTTCCCTCCTCCATTGGATCGCGTGTCGGCAGGAGAATGACACCCTGACCCTCCGCCCCAGGGAGTGGAACTGACTGATGTCCCTGCTGTTGTGATCCCCAGTGTGCCCCCCGTCTGCTCTGGGCCCTGGCCGCTCACGGGCTTCTTCCTGTCCGAGACCTGCAGGGAAACTGAGGCAGCGCCACTGCTGCTCTGAAGGCTGACGGGCTCCAGGCTCCCCGACGCCCTCTCTGAACTTCCCTGTCTCTGTCCGGGTCCAGGACACGCCCAGCCTCCCTTCCTTCTCCCTGTCGCGGGGGGTGGGGGGGTGGGGGGGGTCGCACGGAGCCCTTGCAGCTCTGAGGCCGGGCCTGCTCTGGTCCAAACGCACAGCAGCAAACCGCTTCCCCGGTTCTCCGCACTCAGCACGCGGGCTCACAGGGACCCACCGAGGGCTGCGGGTGGAGGTCATTTTACAGCGACAATCCCGAGCCACACACTCACTCGCACGGGGTGGGAAGTGGCATTTAGGGGCTTTGTGGGGCTGACTGCAGGGCTGTTCAGACACATTTCTGAACGGAGGGGCCCAAATCCCCTCTTTCCCACATTATTAGCTTCCTGCTGGGCAGAAGTTCCAAGACCGTGTCCCCCCGCAGCTCACGGACAACGAGGAGACTGGACTCTGAGAATCTCGGTCGGGGTTTCCAGGCATAGCTCCTCCAGGGCCGAAGAGAGAGCCCCTGCCCCCCCCCCCCACCCCCATTCCCAGGGCAGCTCCCGTCCGGCACCCAGCCCCCCGGCGGTGAGCTTCCTTCTAGAAGAGTCCGCACGGGGGAGGTCACGGGTGGGAGGCAGAGTCCATTCCAGGGAGAGCGACTCCGGGGACAGAGCGGAGGAAAGGGCGCTGGGCCCAGCCTGGGGGTCGCTCCCGGGTCTCCCCGGACAGACTCGGGGCCAGGCCTCGGGGACGCGGTGCGACCACGAGCTCTCAGAGCAGGAGGAGGGGGATCGGGGCAAAGTCCCGGTCGCCCGGGCCCGGTGCTCGGGGTCTCGGCCCGGGGGCGGAGTCTGGGCGGGGAATCTCTGCTCTGGGGAGTCCCGGGCTCCCCGGTTTCACTTCTGCGCCGCACAACCTGCGCCGGGGCCTCCTTCCCCGATACTGGTGACGACACCCCACTAGCCTCTCTCATTGGTGGCCGGTGTCTAGAGAAGCCAATCAGCGCCTCCGCCGCTCTCGGTTGTAACGTCTCCG
>NW_026527349.1:0-64715 GCF_022682495.2 Desmodus rotundus
GCAACCCTGGTAACCCTGGAAACCCGCGGACGTTCCTTCCGGGGTGCGGGGCGCCCAGCCGGTCGGGCCCTGGATCCCGTCCCTGGGGGCAGGGGCAAGGTCCACCAGGGGCCTCCCCCGGGATGTGGCCCCACCCGAGGCCTCGCATCCGGCGGCCCGGGAAACGGGAGGAAACAGCTGGCCCGGCCGTCATGCGCCGCGTTTCACACAGCCGACCGTGCAGCATTCTCCCGTGTCGGGCTCCCGCCCGAGCCGGACCGGGAAGAGTCCCGCGGGTGCCCGGCACGGGACAGGGAAGGGTGGTGTTGGGCTGTCTTTGGCCCGCGCCGAGAACTCGGGCCGGGCCCCAGGCCCCACACTGACGCTTCCCGTGCGATGCCCCGCTGGGGCCGCGTGCGCAGTGGGCGCTGGTTCGCCTCGCACGGTGCGGCGCTTGACGCAGGGCTAGGAGCCCTAGGTTGACAGGCACGGCGACCTCGGCAGTGAGGCGATGGACGTCCGTTGTCCTCACTGGTGTTCGGCCACGCGGCGGCACCGGAACCCCCGGTGGGGCCCGCGCACGTACCCGGCCAGGCGCGTGACCTGGCACAAGCCTCTGGCCGCTCCCACCGGCCGGCTACCCAGTACGAGACAGGCCGATGTGCAGTCAGTCCCAGGGATGTGTTCACCCATGAAAGGCCGCACCACTGCACGAAGGTAGGGCAGCTAGAGCGCTGAGCAAATGACGCATGCGTGAATGAATGGACGGACGGCCGGCCGGGGCCGTGGGGTTAGAGACAGAATGCCAAGGCGAGCTTCCCGGGTGCGGCCACCGACACAGCGGCCCTCACTGAGACCCTCGGTCTGTCGGCGGGTCCACGGGACCCCCGCCCCGCACCCCAGCTCGCCCACCGTGACACTGGGGCACCCGAGGGAGGACTGACTGCCTGAGACCCGGGCGGGCGAGCGGGTAGGGGGGCGATCCACCTCACCGTCAGGTCGTGCCCCCGGCCCTCCGAGTTCCCCCCGCCGCTGCATCGGCCGAGCCCACTCCCTTGGGCCTGCCCCCCATGCCCTCAAGGCCCGTGTGGTGGGAACAGGCCAGGGGGCCGGGACAAGAGGGGAAGTCCGGGGGGACGGTGGCACGGCTGGCTGGGAACCAATGCCTCGGGAGAGCCAGGACGGGCCCCGGCCCCAGCAGGGGTTCCCCCAGCTTTTGGCGGCCCTGGGCCACACGCGAAGAAGAGGAGCTGTCGCGGGCCACACATTAAATAGAGAAACACTAAGGAAAGGGAAGTCATCTCATAATGTTTGCAGGAAGTGGACGATTTTGCCTCGGGCAGCACCGAGAGCCACGCGGGGCGGCCCGCTGCGCGGACAACCCCGGGGAGAGACGCCCGTCCACCAGGGGGCAGTGCAGTGGCGCCGAGGTCCGCGTTCTGGGGGCGGCGGAGTGAGTGCGTGGAGTGGGAGGCGGGGTGGGCCTGGCGGCCCAGACACGCGTGCGTGGAGAGGGGTCCCACCCCCGGACTCAGGTACTGCTCCGGAAGCCTTCCCAGGGCTCCTTCCTCCTCCTCCGCCCGAGGAGGCCTCATGCCGCGCCACCGCCTCCCCGACACGCAGCGATAGGCGAGCGCCGTGTGGAAGGCTGGGGCGGTTTCTGCCGCCTCCCGGGGCCGGTGTCCCCGCACAAAGGGCGGAGGGGGCGGCCAGGCTGTGGGGGCCGGCGGCGTTTCCGGGGTAGCAGGGAGGTCAAGGGCAGTCTTCCGGGGCTCGGCCTCGGGCTCCCGTCCACGGCGGTCGCGGGGGGGGGGGGGGGGGCCAGCGGCGGCAGTCCCGGGCGGTCCGGGGCCTGGAGAGGACTCGGGAGGCCGAAGCCGGCCGCCAGCCCACGTCCGCGGTGTCCCCCGCCACGCGAGCCCCGGGATGCCGAGGCGGCGCCTCCGGGGCTCTGCCTTGGCGAGGAGTCGTCGAGCGTTCCCTGGGGCTGACGGGGCGTGGCCTGGAAGGGCGCCATTGTTCGCTGGCAACGCTCTGCCCCTAGCGGAGCCTAGCCACCCTGGTAACCCTGGCAACCCGCGGACGTTCCTTCCGGGTTGTGGGGGGGGGGCCGGACCGGTCTGGCTCTGGAGAGGACTCGGGAGGCCGAAGCCGGTCGCCAGCCCACCTCCGGGGTGTCCCGCGCCACGCGAACCCCGGGAGACGGAGGCGGCGCCTACCGGGCCCCGTCGGGCTGGGAGGCGCTCAGGGTTCCCTGGGGTGAGGGGGCGTGGCCTCGGCGGGCGCCATTGTGGGCTGGCTACCCTGGGCACCTGGCGGAGCTTAGCAACCCTGGTAACCCTGGAAACCCGCGGACGTTCCCTCGGGGTTGCGGGGAGTCCGGGGAGTCCGGCCGGTCCCGCCTTGGATCCATGCCCTGGGGCCAGGGCCGAGGTCCCCCAGGGGTCTCCCCACGGGATGGAAGAACAGGGGAATCTTCCCAGTTGGCAGGAGGGGGTGAAGGGTCTGCGGGTTTCCAGCAACCTAGCCCAGTGACACGCAGCCCGGCCCCAGGGGACCGAGCTCCATGGAGGCAGAGGGCCGCTTATGGTGGGATGCGGGTGTGCTGCGGGGGGTCAAGGGACGGCGTGGGCGAAGCAGGGTGCAGCCAAGAGGAGAGCCCCAAGAAGGGATTTGCAATGGGGTCCAGAACTCAAGGTGTCCAGGAAATATTTGAAAAATGTATGTAGGATGTCCTCACCCCCACGAGCCTGAGCCAGGGGGGATGGGACACATGGAACAGGGCCATTCAGAGCTGTTTTGGGTAGCAGGAGCTTTGCAGCTAACCCCTGGCACAGTCATTTAACGTATCTATAACCTTTAACTGGTTTCATAGATACGTTAAATAGCTGTGGGCCTGCTTTGAGCCAGGAGGATGGGAGTGACTTCCACCCAAGATGTGTCTGGGAAGCAACTCCCCCTGGTTACAGGGCCTGCACGCACGAGAGCTTGGAGATGATTGGCTCCACGCCATGGGGCCACACCTGCCCAGACTTACTCTGGCAGCCCAGTAAAGCTGGAAGAATACGGGGATGCTGGCAGGTGTAACTGACTGCAGGAGGAGTCGGAAATGGGGCTGCGAAGGAAGACGGGCACTGGGATTTAAACCGAGGCGCGGCAGCCATAGAAGAGAGGGAACCACGAGGTTCTGAAGCAAGTAGACAGACAGAGGTCCACGCGGTTCTGATGAAGGGAAAGAGAGGACTACAAGTTTTGGAGGAGAAGGGCGAGGATCAGGCAGCTTTGGTGAAGGGAAGAGAGGACCATGCGGTTCTGAAGGGAAAGGAAGAGGACCACGAGGTTTTGCAGTGCTTCTTTTTGCCACGCGGCTTAGGCGGCAGGAGAGACTTTGCCGGGAAGAAAAGGGGAGGAAGGACTCTTGCTGGTGGGCCATGAGAAGGTGCCACATGGCTTTGGATTAACTGGAGATTGCAGCAGCCACACGGCTGATGGTGCCGGGAGCCTGAATCACGGACTTCGACTTCTTTTCCTGAGACACGGTACCCCGCACTGGGCACAGGGAGAGGGAAGGACTGTGCATCTGTGGGTATTCTAGAGGACTTTAGTATCTTGTCGAAGTCATTAAGCCATTACTCTAAGTCTGTGTAACTTTTAAATAAACAATTCCTTTCCTTTTTCACCAGTCTCTGGCATGGAGAGACGTCTTTCCTCTGGCGGCGGGCATTTGGAACTTAGCAGGTGGGCGTGGGGGGGAGAAACCTCCAGAGATAGAAAGGGGGAATCCTTTCTGTGAAAATTTATCGTGAACCACCCCCTGCCCTTGCTCTGTAACATGGGCACTCTCTAGGCCAGAGAGGGTGCCCGCGCCCCGAGCGATCCCCCTGGACAGCCCGAGGTCTGGAGGCACAGGCTCCCATTGCCTCCCCCGGCTCCTACCATGGGACCTGGTCCTGTTCGCCCGGCCCCAGGTTCACCGCAGGTGAATGCCCTTTGGGGACACCTAGGACAGGAGGCGGCCGATTTCTTCACAGAGAAGGGGGTTCGAGCTCTGGGGGACTGCGGTCGAGGCGGTCACACTCCCTTTCTCCGGTGCTTCAGCACAGACGAGAGGGTCGAAGCCGCTGGGTCAAACAAACTCTGCCACCCGGGGGCAGGGCGGGGGAGTTTCCGCCAAAGCCGGGCTCTTAGCCGCCCAGGCGGGGCGCAGGCCTGACTCCCCACGGGAGAACCCGTCCGTGGGCGTGGGTCACGCCCGCCTGGACCGCTCCATCTGGCGCGGATCCGTGGCCGGCACCCCGTCCCGGCCGCAGGTCCCTACTCCTTCCCTGGCACTGTGACTCTGCGGGTATGGGAGACGAGCTGGGAGGTGTGGTCCACGGGAAATGGCGCGGTCCCCTGAGTGGCAGGGAGAGCTTCCCGTTCCACAGACACGACCCCAGGGACCCTGTGATGCTGGCCAGATACCTGCAGGGTGGGGCACGTTGCACGGAGGGAGGCTTCTGGTGGGGGTGCCTGCCCCGAGCCTGCCGGGCCCCGCGTCTTGGCCGGACACCAGCTAGGCGCGGCTCCGACAAAAGCCGGCTCCTGGGGGCCTCCCCTGTTCTTCCATCCGTTAGGGGCGCCCCTTACGGATGGAAGCCCATGGGGATCTTCGCAGTGGGGAGGACGGGACGGAGGGGTCTGCGGGTTTCCAGCAACTTAGCCCAGTGACTCGCACCCCGGCCCCAGGGGTCCGAGCTCCATGGAGGCACAGGGCCGCTTATGGTGGGATGCGGGTGTCCTGCGGGGGGTCAAGGGACGGCGTGGGCGAAGCAGGGTGCAGCCAAGAGGAGAGCCCCAAGAAGGGATTTGCAATGGGGTCCAGAACTCAAGGTGTCCAGGAAATATTTGAAAAATGTATGTAGGATGTGCTCACCCCCACGAGCCTGAGCCAGGGGGGATGGGACACATGGAACAGGGCCATTCAGAGCTGTTTTGGGTAGCAGGAGCTTTGCAGCTAACCCCTGGCACAGTCATTTAACGTATCTATAACCTTTAACTGGTTTCATAGATACGTTAAATAGCTGTGGGCCTGCTTTGAGCCAGGAGGATGGGAGTGACTTCCACCCAAGATGTGTCTGGGAAGCAACTCCCCCTGGTTACAGGGCCTGCACGCACGAGAGCTTGGAGATGATTGGCTCCACGCCATGGGGCCACACCTGCCCAGACTTACTCTGGCAGCCCAGTAAAGCTGGAAGAATACGGGGATGCTGGCAGGTGTAACTGACTGCAGGAGGAGTCGGAAATGGGGCTGCGAAGGAAGACGGGCACTGGGATTTAAACCGAGGCGCGGCAGCCATAGAAGAGAGGGAACCACGAGGTTCTGAAGCAAGTAGATAGACAGAGGTCCACGCGGTTCTGATGAAGGGAAAGAGAGGACTACAAGTTTTGGAGGAGAAGGGCGAGGATCAGGCAGCTTTGGTGAAGGGAAGAGAGGACCATGCGGTTCTGAAGGGAAAGGAAGAGGACCACGAGGTTTTGCAGTGCTTCTTTTTGCCACGCGGCTTAGGCGGCAGGAGAGACTTTGCCGGGAAGAAAAGGGGAGGAAGGACTCTTGCTGGTGGGCCATGAGAAGGTGCCACATGGCTTTGGATTAACTGGAGATTGCAGCAGCCACACAGCTGATGGTGCCGGGAGCCTGAATCACGGACTTCGACTTCTTTTCCTGAGACACGGTACCCCGCACTGGGCACAGGGAGAGGGAAGGACTGTGCATCTGTGGGTATTCTAGAGGACTTTAGTATCTTGTCGAAGTCATTAAGCCATTACTCTAAGTCTGTGTAACTTTTAAATAAACAATTCCTTTCCTTTTTCACCAGTCTCTGGCATGGAGAGACGTCTTTCCTCTGGCGGCGGGCATTTGGAACTTAGCGGGTGGGCGTGGGGGGGAGAAACCTCCAGAGATAGAAAGGGGGAATCCTTTCTGTGAAAATTTATCGTGAACCACCCCCTGCCCTCGCTCTGTAACATGGGCACTCTCTAGGCCAGAGAGGGTGCCCGCGCCCCGAGCGATCCCCCGGGACAGCCCGAGGTCTGGAGGCACAGGCTCCCATTGCCTCCCCCGGCTCCTACCATGGGGCCTGGTCCTGTTCGCCCGGCCCCAGGTTCACCGCAGGTGAATGCCCTTTGGGGACACCTAGGACAGGAGGCGGCCGATTTCTTCACAGAGAAGGGGGTTCGAGCTCTGGGGGACTGAGGTCGAGGCGGTCACACTCCCTTTCTCCGGTGCTTCAGCACAGACGAGAGGGTCGAAGCCGCTGGGTCAAACTCTGCCACCCGGGGGCAGGGCGGGGGAGTTTCCGCCAAAGCCGGGCTCTTAGCCGCCCAGGCGGGGCGCAGACCTGACTCCCCACGGGAGAACCCCTCCGTGGGCGTGAGTCACGGCCGCCTGGATCCGCTCCACCTGGGACGGTACCGTGGCCGGCACCCCGTCCCGGCCCCAGGTCCCTACTTCTTCCCTGGCACTTTGCCTCTGCGGGTGTGGGAGACGAGCTGGGAGGTGTGATCCACGGGAAATGGCGCGGTCCTCTGGGTGGCATGGAGAGCTTCCCGTTCCACAGACACGACCCCAGGGACCCTGTGAAGCTGGCTCTTCCCCTAGCGGAGCCGAGGCACCTTGGCTACCCCGGCATCGCACGGACGTTCCTTCAGGGTTCCGGGGCGCCCCGCCGGTCTGGCGTTGGAGGGGACTCAGGAGGCCAAAGGCCGCCGTCAGCCCACCTCCGGGGTGTCCCGCGCCACGCGAACCCCGGGAGGCGGTCGCGGCCCCACCGGGGACCTGCCGGGGCGAGGAGGCGCCCAGCATTCCCTGGGGCTGAGGGGGCGCGGCCTCGCGGGGGCCATTGTTCGCTGGCAAAGCTAGGCGCCTAGCAGCGCCTAGCAACCCTGGTATCCCTGGCAACCCGCGGACATTCCTTCCGGGTTGCGGGGCGCCCTGCCGGTCTGGCGTTGGAGGGGGACTCAGGAGGCCAAAGGCCGCCGTCAGCCCACCTCCGGGGTGTCCCGCGCCACGCGAACCCCGGGAGGCGGCGGCGGCGCCTACCGGGCCCTGTCGGGGCGAGGAGGCCCTCAGGGTTCCCTGCGGTGAGGGGGCGTGGCCTCGGCGGGCGCCATTGTGGGCTGGCTACCCTGGGCCCCTAGAGGAGCCTAGCAACCCTGGTAACCCTGGAAACCCGCGGACGTTCCTTCCGGGGTGCGGGGCGCCCAGCCGGTCGGGCCCTGGATCCCGTCCCTGGGGGCAGGGGCAAGGTCCACCAGGGGCCTCCCCCGGGATGTGGCCCCACCCGAGGCCTCGCATCCGGCGGCCCGGGAAACGGGAGGAAACAGCTGGCCCGGCCGTCATGCGCCGCGTTTCACACAGCCGACCGTGCAGCATTCTCCCGTGTCGGGCTCCCGCCCGAGCCGGACCGGGAAGAGTCCCGCGGGTGCCCGGCACGGGACAGGGAAGGGTGGTGTTGGGCTGTCTTTGGCCCGCGCCGAGAACTCGGGCCGGGCCCCAGGCCCCACACTGACGCTTCCCGTGCGATGCCCCGCTGGGGCCGCGTGCGCAGTGGGCGCTGGTTCGCCTCGCACGGTGCGGCGCTTGACGCAGGGCTAGGAGCCCTAGGTTGACAGGCACGGCGACCTCGGCAGTGAGGCGATGGACGTCCGTTGTCCTCACTGGTGTTCGGCCACGCGGCGGCACCGGAACCCCCGGTGGGGCCCGCGCACGTACCCGGCCAGGCGCGTGACCTGGCACAAGCCTCTGGCCGCTCCCACCGGCCGGCTACCCAGTACGAGACAGGCCGATGTGCAGTCAGTCCCAGGGATGTGTTCACCCATGAAAGGCCGCACCACTGCACGAAGGTAGGGCAGCTAGAGCGCTGAGCAAATGACGCATGCGTGAATGAATGGACGGACGGCCGGCCGGGGCCGTGGGGTTAGAGACAGAATGCCAAGGCGAGCTTCCCGGGTGCGGCCACCGACACAGCGGCCCTCACTGAGACCCTCGGTCTGTCGGCGGGTCCACGGGACCCCCGCCCCGCACCCCAGCTCGCCCACCGTGACACTGGGGCACCCGAGGGAGGACTGACTGCCTGAGACCCGGGCGGGCGAGCGGGTAGGGGGGCGATCCACCTCACCGTCAGGTCGTGCCCCCGGCCCTCCGAGTTCCCCCCGCCGCTGCATCGGCCGAGCCCACTCCCTTGGGCCTGCCCCCCATGCCCTCAAGGCCCGTGTGGTGGGAACAGGCCAGGGGGCCGGGACAAGAGGGGAAGTCCGGGGGGACGGTGGCACGGCTGGCTGGGAACCAATGCCTCGGGAGAGCCAGGACGGGCCCCGGCCCCAGCAGGGGTTCCCCCAGCTTTTGGCGGCCCTGGGCCACACGCGAAGAAGAGGAGCTGTCGCGGGCCACACATTAAATAGAGAAACACTAAGGAAAGGGAAGTCATCTCATAATGTTTGCAGGAAGTGGACGATTTTGCCTCGGGCAGCACCGAGAGCCACGCGGGGCGGCCCGCTGCGCGGACAACCCCGGGGAGAGACGCCCGTCCACCAGGGGGCAGTGCAGTGGCGCCGAGGTCCGCGTTCTGGGGGCGGCGGAGTGAGTGCGTGGAGTGGGAGGCGGGGTGGGCCTGGCGGCCCAGACACGCGTGCGTGGAGAGGGGTCCCACCCCCGGACTCAGGTACTGCTCCGGAAGCCTTCCCAGGGCTCCTTCCTCCTCCTCCGCCCGAGGAGGCCTCATGCCGCGCCACCGCCTCCCCGACACGCAGCGATAGGCGAGCGCCGTGTGGAAGGCTGGGGCGGTTTCTGCCGCCTCCCGGGGCCGGTGTCCCCGCACAAAGGGCGGAGGGGGCGGCCAGGCTGTGGGGGCCGGCGGCGTTTCCGGGGTAGCAGGGAGGTCAAGGGCAGTCTTCCGGGGCTCGGCCTCGGGCTCCCGTCCACGGCGGTCGCGGGGGGGGGGGGGGGGGGCCAGCGGCGGCAGTCCCGGGCGGTCCGGGGCCTGGAGAGGACTCGGGAGGCCGAAGCCGGCCGCCAGCCCACGTCCGCGGTGTCCCCCGCCACGCGAGCCCCGGGATGCCGAGGCGGCGCCTCCGGGGCTCTGCCTTGGCGAGGAGTCGTCGAGCGTTCCCTGGGGCTGACGGGGCGTGGCCTGGAAGGGCGCCATTGTTCGCTGGCAACGCTCTGCCCCTAGCGGAGCCTAGCCACCCTGGTAACCCTGGCAACCCGCGGACGTTCCTTCCGGGTTGTGGGGGGGGGGCCGGACCGGTCTGGCTCTGGAGAGGACTCGGGAGGCCGAAGCCGGTCGCCAGCCCACCTCCGGGGTGTCCCGCGCCACGCGAACCCCGGGAGACGGAGGCGGCGCCTACCGGGCCCCGTCGGGCTGGGAGGCGCTCAGGGTTCCCTGGGGTGAGGGGGCGTGGCCTCGGCGGGCGCCATTGTGGGCTGGCTACCCTGGGCACCTGGCGGAGCTTAGCAACCCTGGTAACCCTGGAAACCCGCGGACGTTCCCTCGGGGTTGCGGGGAGTCCGGGGAGTCCGGCCGGTCCCGCCTTGGATCCATGCCCTGGGGCCAGGGCCGAGGTCCCCCAGGGGTCTCCCCACGGGATGGAAGAACAGGGGAATCTTCCCAGTTGGCAGGAGGGGGTGAAGGGTCTGCGGGTTTCCAGCAACCTAGCCCAGTGACACGCAGCCCGGCCCCAGGGGACCGAGCTCCATGGAGGCAGAGGGCCGCTTATGGTGGGATGCGGGTGTGCTGCGGGGGGTCAAGGGACGGCGTGGGCGAAGCAGGGTGCAGCCAAGAGGAGAGCCCCAAGAAGGGATTTGCAATGGGGTCCAGAACTCAAGGTGTCCAGGAAATATTTGAAAAATGTATGTAGGATGTCCTCACCCCCACGAGCCTGAGCCAGGGGGGATGGGACACATGGAACAGGGCCATTCAGAGCTGTTTTGGGTAGCAGGAGCTTTGCAGCTAACCCCTGGCACAGTCATTTAACGTATCTATAACCTTTAACTGGTTTCATAGATACGTTAAATAGCTGTGGGCCTGCTTTGAGCCAGGAGGATGGGAGTGACTTCCACCCAAGATGTGTCTGGGAAGCAACTCCCCCTGGTTACAGGGCCTGCACGCACGAGAGCTTGGAGATGATTGGCTCCACGCCATGGGGCCACACCTGCCCAGACTTACTCTGGCAGCCCAGTAAAGCTGGAAGAATACGGGGATGCTGGCAGGTGTAACTGACTGCAGGAGGAGTCGGAAATGGGGCTGCGAAGGAAGACGGGCACTGGGATTTAAACCGAGGCGCGGCAGCCATAGAAGAGAGGGAACCACGAGGTTCTGAAGCAAGTAGACAGACAGAGGTCCACGCGGTTCTGATGAAGGGAAAGAGAGGACTACAAGTTTTGGAGGAGAAGGGCGAGGATCAGGCAGCTTTGGTGAAGGGAAGAGAGGACCATGCGGTTCTGAAGGGAAAGGAAGAGGACCACGAGGTTTTGCAGTGCTTCTTTTTGCCACGCGGCTTAGGCGGCAGGAGAGACTTTGCCGGGAAGAAAAGGGGAGGAAGGACTCTTGCTGGTGGGCCATGAGAAGGTGCCACATGGCTTTGGATTAACTGGAGATTGCAGCAGCCACACGGCTGATGGTGCCGGGAGCCTGAATCACGGACTTCGACTTCTTTTCCTGAGACACGGTACCCCGCACTGGGCACAGGGAGAGGGAAGGACTGTGCATCTGTGGGTATTCTAGAGGACTTTAGTATCTTGTCGAAGTCATTAAGCCATTACTCTAAGTCTGTGTAACTTTTAAATAAACAATTCCTTTCCTTTTTCACCAGTCTCTGGCATGGAGAGACGTCTTTCCTCTGGCGGCGGGCATTTGGAACTTAGCAGGTGGGCGTGGGGGGGAGAAACCTCCAGAGATAGAAAGGGGGAATCCTTTCTGTGAAAATTTATCGTGAACCACCCCCTGCCCTTGCTCTGTAACATGGGCACTCTCTAGGCCAGAGAGGGTGCCCGCGCCCCGAGCGATCCCCCTGGACAGCCCGAGGTCTGGAGGCACAGGCTCCCATTGCCTCCCCCGGCTCCTACCATGGGACCTGGTCCTGTTCGCCCGGCCCCAGGTTCACCGCAGGTGAATGCCCTTTGGGGACACCTAGGACAGGAGGCGGCCGATTTCTTCACAGAGAAGGGGGTTCGAGCTCTGGGGGACTGCGGTCGAGGCGGTCACACTCCCTTTCTCCGGTGCTTCAGCACAGACGAGAGGGTCGAAGCCGCTGGGTCAAACAAACTCTGCCACCCGGGGGCAGGGCGGGGGAGTTTCCGCCAAAGCCGGGCTCTTAGCCGCCCAGGCGGGGCGCAGGCCTGACTCCCCACGGGAGAACCCGTCCGTGGGCGTGGGTCACGCCCGCCTGGACCGCTCCATCTGGCGCGGATCCGTGGCCGGCACCCCGTCCCGGCCGCAGGTCCCTACTCCTTCCCTGGCACTGTGACTCTGCGGGTATGGGAGACGAGCTGGGAGGTGTGGTCCACGGGAAATGGCGCGGTCCCCTGAGTGGCAGGGAGAGCTTCCCGTTCCACAGACACGACCCCAGGGACCCTGTGATGCTGGCCAGATACCTGCAGGGTGGGGCACGTTGCACGGAGGGAGGCTTCTGGTGGGGGTGCCTGCCCCGAGCCTGCCGGGCCCCGCGTCTTGGCCGGACACCAGCTAGGCGCGGCTCCGACAAAAGCCGGCTCCTGGGGGCCTCCCCTGTTCTTCCATCCGTTAGGGGCGCCCCTTACGGATGGAAGCCCATGGGGATCTTCGCAGTGGGGAGGACGGGACGGAGGGGTCTGCGGGTTTCCAGCAACTTAGCCCAGTGACTCGCACCCCGGCCCCAGGGGTCCGAGCTCCATGGAGGCACAGGGCCGCTTATGGTGGGATGCGGGTGTCCTGCGGGGGGTCAAGGGACGGCGTGGGCGAAGCAGGGTGCAGCCAAGAGGAGAGCCCCAAGAAGGGATTTGCAATGGGGTCCAGAACTCAAGGTGTCCAGGAAATATTTGAAAAATGTATGTAGGATGTGCTCACCCCCACGAGCCTGAGCCAGGGGGGATGGGACACATGGAACAGGGCCATTCAGAGCTGTTTTGGGTAGCAGGAGCTTTGCAGCTAACCCCTGGCACAGTCATTTAACGTATCTATAACCTTTAACTGGTTTCATAGATACGTTAAATAGCTGTGGGCCTGCTTTGAGCCAGGAGGATGGGAGTGACTTCCACCCAAGATGTGTCTGGGAAGCAACTCCCCCTGGTTACAGGGCCTGCACGCACGAGAGCTTGGAGATGATTGGCTCCACGCCATGGGGCCACACCTGCCCAGACTTACTCTGGCAGCCCAGTAAAGCTGGAAGAATACGGGGATGCTGGCAGGTGTAACTGACTGCAGGAGGAGTCGGAAATGGGGCTGCGAAGGAAGACGGGCACTGGGATTTAAACCGAGGCGCGGCAGCCATAGAAGAGAGGGAACCACGAGGTTCTGAAGCAAGTAGATAGACAGAGGTCCACGCGGTTCTGATGAAGGGAAAGAGAGGACTACAAGTTTTGGAGGAGAAGGGCGAGGATCAGGCAGCTTTGGTGAAGGGAAGAGAGGACCATGCGGTTCTGAAGGGAAAGGAAGAGGACCACGAGGTTTTGCAGTGCTTCTTTTTGCCACGCGGCTTAGGCGGCAGGAGAGACTTTGCCGGGAAGAAAAGGGGAGGAAGGACTCTTGCTGGTGGGCCATGAGAAGGTGCCACATGGCTTTGGATTAACTGGAGATTGCAGCAGCCACACAGCTGATGGTGCCGGGAGCCTGAATCACGGACTTCGACTTCTTTTCCTGAGACACGGTACCCCGCACTGGGCACAGGGAGAGGGAAGGACTGTGCATCTGTGGGTATTCTAGAGGACTTTAGTATCTTGTCGAAGTCATTAAGCCATTACTCTAAGTCTGTGTAACTTTTAAATAAACAATTCCTTTCCTTTTTCACCAGTCTCTGGCATGGAGAGACGTCTTTCCTCTGGCGGCGGGCATTTGGAACTTAGCGGGTGGGCGTGGGGGGGAGAAACCTCCAGAGATAGAAAGGGGGAATCCTTTCTGTGAAAATTTATCGTGAACCACCCCCTGCCCTCGCTCTGTAACATGGGCACTCTCTAGGCCAGAGAGGGTGCCCGCGCCCCGAGCGATCCCCCGGGACAGCCCGAGGTCTGGAGGCACAGGCTCCCATTGCCTCCCCCGGCTCCTACCATGGGGCCTGGTCCTGTTCGCCCGGCCCCAGGTTCACCGCAGGTGAATGCCCTTTGGGGACACCTAGGACAGGAGGCGGCCGATTTCTTCACAGAGAAGGGGGTTCGAGCTCTGGGGGACTGAGGTCGAGGCGGTCACACTCCCTTTCTCCGGTGCTTCAGCACAGACGAGAGGGTCGAAGCCGCTGGGTCAAACTCTGCCACCCGGGGGCAGGGCGGGGGAGTTTCCGCCAAAGCCGGGCTCTTAGCCGCCCAGGCGGGGCGCAGACCTGACTCCCCACGGGAGAACCCCTCCGTGGGCGTGAGTCACGGCCGCCTGGATCCGCTCCACCTGGGACGGTACCGTGGCCGGCACCCCGTCCCGGCCCCAGGTCCCTACTTCTTCCCTGGCACTTTGCCTCTGCGGGTGTGGGAGACGAGCTGGGAGGTGTGATCCACGGGAAATGGCGCGGTCCTCTGGGTGGCATGGAGAGCTTCCCGTTCCACAGACACGACCCCAGGGACCCTGTGAAGCTGGCTCTTCCCCTAGCGGAGCCGAGGCACCTTGGCTACCCCGGCATCGCACGGACGTTCCTTCAGGGTTCCGGGGCGCCCCGCCGGTCTGGCGTTGGAGGGGACTCAGGAGGCCAAAGGCCGCCGTCAGCCCACCTCCGGGGTGTCCCGCGCCACGCGAACCCCGGGAGGCGGTCGCGGCCCCACCGGGGACCTGCCGGGGCGAGGAGGCGCCCAGCATTCCCTGGGGCTGAGGGGGCGCGGCCTCGCGGGGGCCATTGTTCGCTGGCAAAGCTAGGCGCCTAGCAGCGCCTAGCAACCCTGGTATCCCTGGCAACCCGCGGACATTCCTTCCGGGTTGCGGGGCGCCCTGCCGGTCTGGCGTTGGAGGGGGACTCAGGAGGCCAAAGGCCGCCGTCAGCCCACCTCCGGGGTGTCCCGCGCCACGCGAACCCCGGGAGGCGGCGGCGGCGCCTACCGGGCCCTGTCGGGGCGAGGAGGCCCTCAGGGTTCCCTGCGGTGAGGGGGCGTGGCCTCGGCGGGCGCCATTGTGGGCTGGCTACCCTGGGCCCCTAGAGGAGCCTAGCAACCCTGGTAACCCTGGAAACCCGCGGACGTTCCTTCCGGGGTGCGGGGCGCCCAGCCGGTCGGGCCCTGGATCCCGTCCCTGGGGGCAGGGGCAAGGTCCACCAGGGGCCTCCCCCGGGATGTGGCCCCACCCGAGGCCTCGCATCCGGCGGCCCGGGAAACGGGAGGAAACAGCTGGCCCGGCCGTCATGCGCCGCGTTTCACACAGCCGACCGTGCAGCATTCTCCCGTGTCGGGCTCCCGCCCGAGCCGGACCGGGAAGAGTCCCGCGGGTGCCCGGCACGGGACAGGGAAGGGTGGTGTTGGGCTGTCTTTGGCCCGCGCCGAGAACTCGGGCCGGGCCCCAGGCCCCACACTGACGCTTCCCGTGCGATGCCCCGCTGGGGCCGCGTGCGCAGTGGGCGCTCGTTCGCCTCGCACGGTGCGGCGCTTGACGCAGGGCTAGGAGCCCTAGGTTGACAGGCACGGCGACCTCGGCAGTGAGGCGATGGACGTCCGTTGTCCTCACTGGTGTTCGGCCACGCGGCGGCACCGGAACCCCCGGTGGGGCCCGCGCACGTACCCGGCCAGGCGCGTGACCTGGCACAAGCCTCTGGCCGCTCCCACCGGCCGGCTACCCAGTACGAGACAGGCCGATGTGCAGTCAGTCCCAGGGATGTGTTCACCCATGAAAGGCCGCACCACTGCACGAAGGTAGGGCAGCTAGAGCGCTGAGCAAATGACGCATGCGTGAATGAATGGACGGACGGCCGGCCGGGGCCGTGGGGTTAGAGACAGAATGCCAAGGCGAGCTTCCCGGGTGCGGCCACCGACACAGCGGCCCTCACTGAGACCCTCGGTCTGTCGGCGGGTCCACGGGACCCCCGCCCCGCACCCCAGCTCGCCCACCGTGACACTGGGGCACCCGAGGGAGGACTGACTGCCTGAGACCCGGGCGGGCGAGCGGGTAGGGGGGCGATCCACCTCACCGTCAGGTCGTGCCCCCGGCCCTCCGAGTTCCCCCCGCCGCTGCATCGGCCGAGCCCACTCCCTTGGGCCTGCCCCCCATGCCCTCAAGGCCCGTGTGGTGGGAACAGGCCAGGGGGCCGGGACAAGAGGGGAAGTCCGGGGGGACGGTGGCACGGCTGGCTGGGAACCAATGCCTCGGGAGAGCCAGGACGGGCCCCGGCCCCAGCAGGGGTTCCCCCAGCTTTTGGCGGCCCTGGGCCACACGCGAAGAAGAGGAGCTGTCGCGGGCCACACATTAAATAGAGAAACACTAAGGAAAGGGAAGTCATCTCATAATGTTTGCAGGAAGTGGACGATTTTGCCTCGGGCAGCACCGAGAGCCACGCGGGGCGGCCCGCTGCGCGGACAACCCCGGGGAGAGACGCCCGTCCACCAGGGGGCAGTGCAGTGGCGCCGAGGTCCGCGTTCTGGGGGCGGCGGAGTGAGTGCGTGGAGTGGGAGGCGGGGTGGGCCTGGCCGCCCAGACACGCGTGCGTGGAGAGGGGTCCCACCCCCGGACTCAGGTACTGCTCCGGAAGCCTTCCCAGGGCTCCTTCCTCCTCCTCCGCCCGAGGAGGCCTCATGCCGCGCCACCGCCTCCCCGACACGCAGCGATAGGCGAGCGCCGTGTGGAAGGCTGGGGCGGTTTCTGCCGCCTCCCGGGGCCGGTGTCCCCGCACAAAGGGCGGAGGGGGCGGCCAGGCTGTGGGGGCCGGCGGCGTTTCCGGGGTAGCAGGGAGGTCAAGGGCAGTCTTCCGGGGCTCGGCCTCGGGCTCCCGTCCACGGCGGTCGCGGGGGGGGGGGGGGGGGGGGCCAGCGGCGGCAGTCCCGGGCGGTCCGGGGCCTGGAGAGGACTCGGGAGGCCGAAGCCGGCCGCCAGCCCACGTCCGCGGTGTCCCCCGCCACGCGAGCCCCGGGATGCCGAGGCGGCGCCTCCGGGGCTCTGCCTTGGCGAGGAGTCGTCGAGCGTTCCCTGGGGCTGACGGGGCGTGGCCTGGAAGGGCGCCATTGTTCGCTGGCAACGCTCTGCCCCTAGCGGAGCCTAGCCACCCTGGTAACCCTGGCAACCCGCGGACGTTCCTTCCGGGTTGTGGGGGGGGGGGGGCCCGACCGGTCTGGCTCTGGAGAGGACTCGGGAGGCCGAAGCCGGTCGACAGCCCACCTCCGGGGTGTCCCGCGCCACGCGAACCCCGGGAGACGGAGGCGGCGCCTACCGGGCCCCGTCGGGCTGGGAGGCGCTCAGGGTTCCCTGGGGTGAGGGGGCGTGGCCTCGGCGGGCGCCATTGTGGGCTGGCTACCCTGGGCACCTGGCGGAGCTTAGCAACCCTGGTAACCCTGGAAACCCGCGGACGTTCCCTCGGGGTTGCGGGGAGTCCGGGGAGTCCGGCCGGTCCCGCCTTGGATCCATGCCCTGGGGCCAGGGCCGAGGTCCCCCAGGGGTCTCCCCACGGGATGGAAGAACAGGGGAATCTTCCCAGTTGGCAGGAGGGGGTGAAGGGTCTGCGGGTTTCCAGCAACCTAGCCCAGTGACACGCAGCCCGGCCCCAGGGGACCGAGCTCCATGGAGGCAGAGGGCCGCTTATGGTGGGATGCGGGTGTGCTGCGGGCGGTCAAGGGACGGCGTGGGCGAAGCAGGGTGCAGCCAAGAGGAGAGCCCCAAGAAGGGATTTGCAATGGGGTCCAGAACTCAAGGTGTCCAGGAAATATTTGAAAAATGTATGTAGGATGTCCTCACCCCCACGAGCCTGAGCCAGGGGGGATGGGACACATGGAACAGGGCCATTCAGAGCTGTTTTGGGTAGCAGGAGCTTTGCAGCTAACCCCTGGCACAGTCATTTAACGTATCTATAACCTTTAACTGGTTTCATAGATACGTTAAATAGCTGTGGGCCTGCTTTGAGCCAGGAGGATGGGAGTGACTTCCACCCAAGATGTGTCTGGGAAGCAACTCCCCCTGGTTACAGGGCCTGCACGCACGAGAGCTTGGGGATGATTGGCTCCACGCCATGGGGCCACACCTGCCCAGACTTACTCTGGCAGCCCAGTAAAGCTGGAAGAATACGGGGATGCTGGCAGGTGTAACTGACTGCAGGAGGAGTCGGAAATGGGGCTGCGAAGGAAGACGGGCACTGGGATTTAAACCGAGGCGCGGCAGCCATAGAAGAGAGGGAACCACGAGGTTCTGAAGCAAGTAGATAGACAGAGGTCCACGCGGTTCTGATGAAGGGAAAGAGAGGACTACAAGTTTTGGAGGAGAAGGGCGAGGATCAGGCAGCTTTGGTGAAGGGAAGAGAGGACCATGCGGTTCTGAAGGGAAAGGAAGAGGACCACGAGGTTTTGCAGTGCTTCTTTTTGCCACGCGGCTTAGGCGGCAGGAGAGACTTTGCCGGGAAGAAAAGGGGAGGAAGGACTCTTGCTGGTGGGCCATGAGAAGGTGCCACATGGCTTTGGATTAACTGGAGATTGCAGCAGCCACACAGCTGATGGTGCCGGGAGCCTGAATCACGGACTTCGACTTCTTTTCCTGAGACACGGTACCCCGCACTGGGCACAGGGAGAGGGAAGGACTGTGCATCTGTGGGTATTCTAGAGGACTTTAGTATCTTGTCGAAGTCATTAAGCCATTACTCTAAGTCTGTGTAACTTTTAAATAAACAATTCCTTTCCTTTTTCACCAGTCTCTGGCATGGAGAGACGTCTTTCCTCTGGCGGCGGGCATTTGGAACTTAGCGGGTGGGCGTGGGGGGGAGAAACCTCCAGAGATAGAAAGGGGGAATCCTTTCTGTGAAAATTTATCGTGAACCACCCCCTGCCCTCGCTCTGTAACATGGGCACTCTCTAGGCCAGAGAGGGTGCCCGCGCCCCGAGCGATCCCCCGGGACAGCCCGAGGTCTGGAGGCACAGGCTCCCATTGCCTCCCCCGGCTCCTACCATGGGGCCTGGTCCTGTTCGCCCGGCCCCAGGTTCACCGCAGGTGAATGCCCTTTGGGGACACCTAGGACAGGAGGCGGCCGATTTCTTCACAGAGAAGGGGGTTCGAGCTCTGGGGGACTGAGGTCGAGGCGGTCACACTCCCTTTCTCCGGTGCTTCAGCACAGACGAGAGGGTCGAAGCCGCTGGGTCAAACTCTGCCACCCGGGGGCAGGGCGGGGGAGTTTCCGCCAAAGCCGGGCTCTTAGCCGCCCAGGCGGGGCGCAGACCTGACTCCCCACGGGAGAACCCCTCCGTGGGCGTGAGTCACGGCCGCCTGGATCCGCTCCACCTGGGACGGTACCGTGGCCGGCACCCCGTCCCGGCCCCAGGTCCCTACTTCTTCCCTGGCACTTTGCCTCTGCGGGTGTGGGAGACGAGCTGGGAGGTGTGATCCACGGGAAATGGCGCGGTCCTCTGGGTGGCATGGAGAGCTTCCCGTTCCACAGACACGACCCCAGGGACCCTGTGAAGCTGGCTCTTCCCCTAGCGGAGCCGAGGCACCTTGGCTACCCCGGCATCGCACGGACGTTCCTTCAGGGTTCCGGGGCGCCCCGCCGGTCTGGCGTTGGAGGGGACTCAGGAGGCCAAAGGCCGCCGTCAGCCCACCTCCGGGGTGTCCCGCGCCACGCGAACCCCGGGAGGCGGTCGCGGCCCCACCGGGGACCTGCCGGGGCGAGGAGGCGCCCAGCATTCCCTGGGGCTGAGGGGGCGCGGCCTCGCGGGGGCCATTGTTCGCTGGCAAAGCTAGGCGCCTAGCAGCGCCTAGCAACCCTGGTATCCCTGGCAACCCGCGGACATTCCTTCCGGGTTGCGGGGCGCCCTGCCGGTCTGGCGTTGGAGGGGGACTCAGGAGGCCAAAGGCCGCCGTCAGCCCACCTCCGGGGTGTCCCGCGCCACGCGAACCCCGGGAGGCGGCGGCGGCGCCTACCGGGCCCTGTCGGGGCGAGGAGGCCCTCAGGGTTCCCTGCGGTGAGGGGGCGTGGCCTCGGCGGGCGCCATTGTGGGCTGGCTACCCTGGGCCCCTAGAGGAGCCTAGCAACCCTGGTAACCCTGGAAACCCGCGGACGTTCCTTCCGGGGTGCGGGGCGCCCAGCCGGTCGGGCCCTGGATCCCGTCCCTGGGGGCAGGGGCAAGGTCCACCAGGGGCCTCCCCCGGGATGTGGCCCCACCCGAGGCCTCGCATCCGGCGGCCCGGGAAACGGGAGGAAACAGCTGGCCCGGCCGTCATGCGCCGCGTTTCACACAGCCGACCGTGCAGCATTCTCCCGTGTCGGGCTCCCGCCCGAGCCGGACCGGGAAGAGTCCCGCGGGTGCCCGGCACGGGACAGGGAAGGGTGGTGTTGGGCTGTCTTTGGCCCGCGCCGAGAACTCGGGCCGGGCCCCAGGCCCCACACTGACGCTTCCCGTGCGATGCCCCGCTGGGGCCGCGTGCGCAGTGGGCGCTGGTTCGCCTCGCACGGTGCGGCGCTTGACGCAGGGCTAGGAGCCCTAGGTTGACAGGCACGGCGACCTCGGCAGTGAGGCGATGGACGTCCGTTGTCCTCACTGGTGTTCGGCCACGCGGCGGCACCGGAACCCCCGGTGGGGCCCGCGCACGTACCCGGCCAGGCGCGTGACCTGGCACAAGCCTCTGGCCGCTCCCACCGGCCGGCTACCCAGTACGAGACAGGCCGATGTGCAGTCAGTCCCAGGGATGTGTTCACCCATGAAAGGCCGCATCACTGCACGAAGGTAGGGCAGCTAGAGCGCTGAGCAAATGACGCATGCGTGAATGAATGGACGGACGGCCGGCCGGGGCCGTGGGGTTAGAGACAGAATGCCAAGGCGAGCTTCCCGGGTGCGGCCACCGACACAGCGGCCCTCACTGAGACCCTCGGTCTGTCGGCGGGTCCACGGGACCCCCGCCCCGCACCCCAGCTCGCCCACCGTGACACTGGGGCACCCGAGGGAGGACTGACTGCCTGAGACCCGGGCGGGCGAGCGGGTAGGGGGGCGATCCACCTCACCGTCAGGTCGTGCCCCCGGCCCTCCGAGTTCCCCCCGCCGCTGCATCGGCCGAGCCCACTCCCTTGGGCCTGCCCCCCATGCCCTCAAGGCCCGTGTGGTGGGAACAGGCCAGGGGGCCGGGACAAGAGGGGAAGTCCGGGGGGACGGTGGCACGGCTGGCTGGGAACCAATGCCTCGGGAGAGCCAGGACGGGCCCCGGCCCCAGCAGGGGTTCCCCCAGCTTTTGGCGGCCCTGGGCCACACGCGAAGAAGAGGAGCTGTCGCGGGCCACACATTAAATAGAGAAACACTAAGGAAAGGGAAGTCATCTCATAATGTTTGCAGGAAGTGGACGATTTTGCCTCGGGCAGCACCGAGAGCCACGCGGGGCGGCCCGCTGCGCGGACAACCCCGGGGAGAGACGCCCGTCCACCAGGGGGCAGTGCAGTGGCGCCGAGGTCCGCGTTCTGGGGGCGGCGGAGTGAGTGCGTGGAGTGGGAGGCGGGGTGGGCCTGGCCGCCCAGACACGCGTGCGTGGAGAGGGGTCCCACCCCCGGACTCAGGTACTGCTCCGGAAGCCTTCCCAGGGCTCCTTCCTCCTCCTCCGCCCGAGGAGGCCTCATGCCGCGCCACCGCCTCCCCGACACGCAGCGATAGGCGAGCGCCGTGTGGAAGGCTGGGGCGGTTTCTGCCGCCTCCCGGGGCCGGTGTCCCCGCACAAAGGGCGGAGGGGGCGGCCAGGCTGTGGGGGCCGGCGGCGTTTCCGGGGTAGCAGGGAGGTCAAGGGCAGTCTTCCGGGGCTCGGCCTCGGGCTCCCGTCCACGGCGGTCGCG
The DNA here is from genome assembly GCF_022682495.2 of Desmodus rotundus. Classification (NCBI taxonomy): domain Eukaryota; kingdom Metazoa; phylum Chordata; class Mammalia; order Chiroptera; family Phyllostomidae; genus Desmodus; species Desmodus rotundus. The sequence goes on from NW_026527349.1 coordinate 21,118, forward strand.
GGGGGGGGGGGGGGGCCAGCGGCGGCAGTCCCGGGCGGTCCGGGGCCTGGAGAGGACTCGGGAGGCCGAAGCCGGCCGCCAGCCCACGTCCGCGGTGTCCCCCGCCACGCGAGCCCCGGGATGCCGAGGCGGCGCCTCCGGGGCTCTGCCTTGGCGAGGAGTCGTCGAGCGTTCCCTGGGGCTGACGGGGCGTGGCCTGGAAGGGCGCCATTGTTCGCTGGCAACGCTCTGCCCCTAGCGGAGCCTAGCCACCCTGGTAACCCTGGCAACCCGCGGACGTTCCTTCCGGGTTGTGGGGGGGGGGGGGCCCGACCCGTCTGGCTCTGGAGAGGACTCGGGAGGCCGAAGCCGGTCGCCAGCCCACCTCCGGGGTGTCCCGCGCCACGCGAACCCCGGGAGACGGAGGCGGCGCCTACCGGGCCCCGTCGGGCTGGGAGGCGCTCAGGGTTCCCTGGGGTGAGGGGGCGTGGCCTCGGCGGGCGCCATTGTGGGCTGGCTACCCTGGGCACCTGGCGGAGCTTAGCAACCCTGGTAACCCTGGAAACCCGCGGACGTTCCCTCGGGGTTGCGGGGAGTCCGGGGAGTCCGGCCGGTCCCGCCTTGGATCCATGCCCTGGGGCCAGGGCCGAGGTCCCCCAGGGGTCTCCCCACGGGATGGAAGAACAGGGGAATCTTCCCAGTTGGCAGGAGGGGGTGAAGGGTCTGCGGGTTTCCAGCAACCTAGCCCAGTGACACGCAGCCCGGCCCCAGGGGACCGAGCTCCATGGAGGCAGAGGGCCGCTTATGGTGGGATGCGGGTGTGCTGCGGGGGGTCAAGGGACGGCGTGGGCGAAGCAGGGTGCAGCCAAGAGGAGAGCCCCAAGAAGGGATTTGCAATGGGGTCCAGAACTCAAGGTGTCCAGGAAATATTTGAAAAATGTATGTAGGATGTGCTCACCCCCACGAGCCTGAGCCAGGGGGGATGGGACACATGGAACAGGGCCATTCAGAGCTGTTTTGGGTAGCAGGAGCTTTGCAGCTAACCCCTGGCACAGTCATTTAACGTATCTATAACCTTTAACTGGTTTCATAGATACGTTAAATAGCTGTGGCCCTGCTTTGAGCCAGGAGGATGGGAGTGACTTCCACCCAAGATGTGTCTGGGAAGCAACTCCCCCTGGTTACAGGGCCTGCACGCACGAGAGCTTGGAGATGATTGGCTCCACGCCATGGGGCCACACCTGCCCAGACTTACTCTGGCAGCCCAGTAAAGCTGGAAGAATACGGGGATGCTGGCAGGTGTAACTGACTGCAGGAGGAGTCGGAAATGGGGCTGCGAAGGAAGACGGGCACTGGGATTTAAACCGAGGCGCGGCAGCCATAGAAGAGAGGGAACCACGAGGTTCTGAAGCAAGTAGACAGACAGAGGTCCACGCGGTTCTGATGAAGGGAAAGAGAGGACTACAAGTTTTGGAGGAGAAGGGCGAGGATCAGGCAGCTTTGGTGAAGGGAAGAGAGGACCATGCGGTTCTGAAGGGAAAGGAAGAGGACCACGAGGTTTTGCAGTGCTTCTTTTTGCCACGCGGCTTAGGCGGCAGGAGAGACTTTGCCGGGAAGAAAAGGGGAGGAAGGACTCTTGCTGGTGGGCCATGAGAAGGTGCCACATGGCTATGGATTAACTGGAGATTGCAGCAGCCACACGGCTGATGGTGCCGGGAGCCTGAATCACGGACTTCGACTTCTTTTCCTGAGACACGGTACCCCGCACTGGGCACAGGGAGAGGGAAGGACTGTGCATCTGTGGGTATTCTAGAGGACTTTAGTATCTTGTCGAAGTCATTAAGCCATTACTCTAAGTCTGTGTAACTTTTAAATAAACAATTCCTTTCCTTTTTCACCAGTCTCTGGCATGGAGAGACGTCTTTCCTCTGGCGGCGGGCATTTGGAACTTAGCAGGTGGGCGTGGGGGGGAGAAACCTCCAGAGATAGAAAGGGGGAATCCTTTCTGTGAAAATTTATCGTGAACCACCCCCTGCCCTCGCTCTGTAACATGGGCACTCTCTAGGCCAGAGAGGGTGCCCGCGCCCCGAGCGATCCCCCTGGACAGCCCGAGGTCTGGAGGCACAGGCTCCCATTGCCTCCCCCGGCTCCTACCATGGGGCCTGGTCCTGTTCGCCCGGCCCCAGGTTCACCGCAGGTGAATGCCCTTTGGGGACACCTAGGACAGGAGGCGGCCGATTTCTTCACAGAGAAGGGGGTTCGAGCTCTGGGGGACTGCGGTCGAGGCGGTCACACTCCCTTTCTCCGGTGCTTCAGCACAGACGAGAGGGTCGAAGCCGCTGGGTCAAACAAACTCTGCCACCCGGGGGCAGGGCGGGGGAGTTTCCGCCAAAGCCGGGCTCTTAGCCGCCCAGGCGGGGCGCAGGCCTGACTCCCCACGGGAGAACCCGTCCGTGGGCGTGGGTCACGCCCGCCTGGACCGCTCCATCTGGCGCGGATCCGTGGCCGGCACCCCGTCCCGGCCGCAGGTCCCTACTCCTTCCCTGGCACTGTGACTCTGCGGGTATGGGAGACGAGCTGGGAGGTGTGGTCCACGGGAAATGGCGCGGTCCCCTGAGTGGCAGGGAGAGCTTCCCGTTCCACAGACACGACCCCAGGGACCCTGTGATGCTGGCCAGATACCTGCAGGGTGGGGCACGTTGCACGGAGGGAGGCTTCTGGTGGGGGTGCCTGCCCCGAGCCTGCCGGGCCCCGCGTCTTGGCCGGACACCAGCTAGGCGCGGCTCCGACAAAAGCCGGCTCCTGGGGGCCTCCCCTGTTCTTCCATCCGTTAGGGGCGCCCCTTACGGATGGAAGCCCATGGGGATCTTCGCAGTGGGGAGGACGGGACGGAGGGGTCTGCGGGTTTCCAGCAACTTAGCCCAGTGACTCGCACCCCGGCCCCAGGGGTCCGAGCTCCATGGAGGCACAGGGCCGCTTATGGTGGGATGCGGGTGTCCTGCGGGGGGTCAAGGGACGGCGTGGGCGAAGCAGGGTGCAGCCAAGAGGAGAGCCCCAAGAAGGGATTTGCAATGGGGTCCAGAACTCAAGGTGTCCAGGAAATATTTGAAAAATGTATGTAGGATGTGCTCACCCCCACGAGCCTGAGCCAGGGGGGATGGGACACATGGAACAGGGCCATTCAGAGCTGTTTTGGGTAGCAGGAGCTTTGCAGCTAACCCCTGGCACAGTCATTTAACGTATCTATAACCTTTAACTGGTTTCATAGATACGTTAAATAGCTGTGGGCCTGCTTTGAGCCAGGAGGATGGGAGTGACTTCCACCCAAGATGTGTCTGGGAAGCAACTCCCCCTGGTTACAGGGCCTGCACGCACGAGAGCTTGGGGATGATTGGCTCCACGCCATGGGGCCACACCTGCCCAGACTTACTCTGGCAGCCCAGTAAAGCTGGAAGAATACGGGGATGCTGGCAGGTGTAACTGACTGCAGGAGGAGTCGGAAATGGGGCTGCGAAGGAAGACGGGCACTGGGATTTAAACCGAGGCGCGGCAGCCATAGAAGAGAGGGAACCACGAGGTTCTGAAGCAAGTAGATAGACAGAGGTCCACGCGGTTCTGATGAAGGGAAAGAGAGGACTACAAGTTTTGGAGGAGAAGGGCGAGGATCAGGCAGCTTTGGTGAAGGGAAGAGAGGACCATGCGGTTCTGAAGGGAAAGGAAGAGGACCACGAGGTTTTGCAGTGCTTCTTTTTGCCACGCGGCTTAGGCGGCAGGAGAGACTTTGCCGGGAAGAAAAGGGGAGGAAGGACTCTTGCTGGTGGGCCATGAGAAGGTGCTACATGGCTTTGGATTAACTGGAGATTGCAGCAGCCACACAGCTGATGGTGCCGGGAGCCTGAATCACGGACTTCGACTTCTTTTCCTGAGACACGGTACCCCGCACTGGGCACAGGGAGAGGGAAGGACTGTGCATCTGTGGGTATTCTAGAGGACTTTAGTATCTTGTCGAAGTCATTAAGCCATTACTCTAAGTCTGTGTAACTTTTAAATAAACAATTCCTTTCCTTTTTCACCAGTCTCTGGCATGGAGAGACGTCTTTCCTCTGGCGGCGGGCATTTGGAACTTAGCGGGTGGGCGTGGGGGGGAGAAACCTCCAGAGATAGAAAGGGGGAATCCTTTCTGTGAAAATTTATCGTGAACCACCCCCTGCCCTCGCTCTGTAACATGGGCACTCTCTAGGCCAGAGAGGGTGCCCGCGCCCCGAGCGATCCCCCGGGACAGCCCGAGGTCTGGAGGCACAGGCTCCCATTGCCTCCCCCGGCTCCTACCATGGGGCCTGGTCCTGTTCGCCCGGCCCCAGGTTCACCGCAGGTGAATGCCCTTTGGGGACACCTAGGACAGGAGGCGGCCGATTTCTTCACAGAGAAGGGGGTTCGAGCTCTGGGGGACTGAGGTCGAGGCGGTCACACTCCCTTTCTCCGGTGCTTCAGCACAGACGAGAGGGTCGAAGCCGCTGGGTCAAACTCTGCCACCCGGGGGCAGGGCGGGGGAGTTTCCGCCAAAGCCGGGCTCTTAGCCGCCCAGGCGGGGCGCAGACCTGACTCCCCACGGGAGAACCCCTCCGTGGGCGTGAGTCACGGCCGCCTGGATCCGCTCCACCTGGGACGGTACCGTGGCCGGCACCCCGTCCCGGCCCCAGGTCCCTACTTCTTCCCTGGCACTTTGCCTCTGCGGGTGTGGGAGACGAGCTGGGAGGTGTGATCCACGGGAAATGGCGCGGTCCTCTGGGTGGCATGGAGAGCTTCCCGTTCCACAGACACGACCCCAGGGACCCTGTGAAGCTGGCTCTTCCCCTAGCGGAGCCGAGGCACCTTGGCTACCCCGGCATCGCACGGACGTTCCTTCAGGGTTCCGGGGCGCCCCGCCGGTCTGGCGTTGGAGGGGACTCAGGAGGCCAAAGGCCGCCGTCAGCCCACCTCCGGGGTGTCCCGCGCCACGCGAACCCCGGGAGGCGGTCGCGGCCCCACCGGGGACCTGCCGGGGCGAGGAGGCGCCCAGCATTCCCTGGGGCTGAGGGGGCGCGGCCTCGCGGGGGCCATTGTTCGCTGGCAAAGCTAGGCGCCTAGCAGCGCCTAGCAACCCTGGTATCCCTGGCAACCCGCGGACATTCCTTCCGGGTTGCGGGGCGCCCTGCCGGTCTGGCGTTGGAGGGGGACTCAGGAGGCCAAAGGCCGCCGTCAGCCCACCTCCGGGGTGTCCCGCGCCACGCGAACCCCGGGAGGCGGCGGCGGCGCCTACCGGGCCCTGTCGGGGCGAGGAGGCCCTCAGGGTTCCCTGCGGTGAGGGGGCGTGGCCTCGGCGGGCGCCATTGTGGGCTGGCTACCCTGGGCCCCTAGAGGAGCCTAGCAACCCTGGTAACCCTGGAAACCCGCGGACGTTCCTTCCGGGGTGCGGGGCGCCCAGCCGGTCGGGCCCTGGATCCCGTCCCTGGGGGCAGGGGCAAGGTCCACCAGGGGCCTCCCCCGGGATGTGGCCCCACCCGAGGCCTCGCATCCGGCGGCCCGGGAAACGGGAGGAAACAGCTGGCCCGGCCGTCATGCGCCGCGTTTCACACAGCCGACCGTGCAGCATTCTCCCGTGTCGGGCTCCCGCCCGAGCCGGACCGGGAAGAGTCCCGCGGGTGCCCGGCACGGGACAGGGAAGGGTGGTGTTGGGCTGTCTTTGGCCCGCGCCGAGAACTCGGGCCGGGCCCCAGGCCCCACACTGACGCTTCCCGTGCGATGCCCCGCTGGGGCCGCGTGCGCAGTGGGCGCTGGTTCGCCTCGCACGGTGCGGCGCTTGACGCAGGGCTAGGAGCCCTAGGTTGACAGGCACGGCGACCTCGGCAGTGAGGCGATGGACGTCCGTTGTCCTCACTGGTGTTCGGCCACGCGGCGGCACCGGAACCCCCGGTGGGGCCCGCGCACGTACCCGGCCAGGCGCGTGACCTGGCACAAGCCTCTGGCCGCTCCCACCGGCCGGCTACCCAGTACGAGACAGGCCGATGTGCAGTCAGTCCCAGGGATGTGTTCACCCATGAAAGGCCGCACCACTGCACGAAGGTAGGGCAGCTAGAGCGCTGAGCAAATGACGCATGCGTGAATGAATGGACGGACGGCCGGCCGGGGCCGTGGGGTTAGAGACAGAATGCCAAGGCGAGCTTCCCGGGTGCGGCCACCGACACAGCGGCCCTCACTGAGACCCTCGGTCTGTCGGCGGGTCCACGGGACCCCCGCCCCGCACCCCAGCTCGCCCACCGTGACACTGGGGCACCCGAGGGAGGACTGACTGCCTGAGACCCGGGCGGGCGAGCGGGTAGGGGGGCGATCCACCTCACCGTCAGGTCGTGCCCCCGGCCCTCCGAGTTCCCCCCGCCGCTGCATCGGCCGAGCCCACTCCCTTGGGCCTGCCCCCCATGCCCTCAAGGCCCGTGTGGTGGGAACAGGCCAGGGGGCCGGGACAAGAGGGGAAGTCCGGGGGGACGGTGGCACGGCTGGCTGGGAACCAATGCCTCGGGAGAGCCAGGACGGGCCCCGGCCCCAGCAGGGGTTCCCCCAGCTTTTGGCGGCCCTGGGCCACACGCGAAGAAGAGGAGCTGTCGCGGGCCACACATTAAATAGAGAAACACTAAGGAAAGGGAAGTCATCTCATAATGTTTGCAGGAAGTGGACGATTTTGCCTCGGGCAGCACCGAGAGCCACGCGGGGCGGCCCGCTGCGCGGACAACCCCGGGGAGAGACGCCCGTCCACCAGGGGGCAGTGCAGTGGCGCCGAGGTCCGCGTTCTGGGGGCGGCGGAGTGAGTGCGTGGAGTGGGAGGCGGGGTGGGCCTGGCCGCCCAGACACGCGTGCGTGGAGAGGGGTCCCACCCCCGGACTCAGGTACTGCTCCGGAAGCCTTCCCAGGGCTCCTTCCTCCTCCTCCGCCCGAGGAGGCCTCATGCCGCGCCACCGCCTCCCCGACACGCAGCGATAGGCGAGCGCCGTGTGGAAGGCTGGGGCGGTTTCTGCCGCCTCCCGGGGCCGGTGTCCCCGCACAAAGGGCGGAGGGGGCGGCCAGGCTGTGGGGGCCGGCGGCGTTTCCGGGGTAGCAGGGAGGTCAAGGGCAGTCTTCCGGGGCTCGGCCTCGGGCTCCCGTCCACGGCGGTCGCGGGGGGGGGGGGGGGGCCAGCGGCGGCAGTCCCGGGCGGTCCGGGGCCTGGAGAGGACTCGGGAGGCCGAAGCCGGCCGCCAGCCCACGTCCGCGGTGTCCCCCGCCACGCGAGCCCCGGGATGCCGAGGCGGCGCCTCCGGGGCTCTGCCTTGGCGAGGAGTCGTCGAGCGTTCCCTGGGGCTGACGGGGCGTGGCCTGGAAGGGCGCCATTGTTCGCTGGCAACGCTCTGCCCCTAGCGGAGCCTAGCCACCCTGGTAACCCTGGCAACCCGCGGACGTTCCTTCCGGGTTGTGGGGGGGGGGCCGGACCGGTCTGGCTCTGGAGAGGACTCGGGAGGCCGAAGCCGGTCGCCAGCCCACCTCCGGGGTGTCCCGCGCCACGCGAACCCCGGGAGACGGAGGCGGCGCCTACCGGGCCCCGTCGGGCTGGGAGGCGCTCAGGGTTCCCTGGGGTGAGGGGGCGTGGCCTCGGCGGGCGCCATTGTGGGCTGGCTACCCTGGGCACCTGGCGGAGCTTAGCAACCCTGGTAACCCTGGAAACCCGCGGACGTTCCCTCGGGGTTGCGGGGAGTCCGGGGAGTCCGGCCGGTCCCGCCTTGGATCCATGCCCTGGGGCCAGGGCCGAGGTCCCCCAGGGGTCTCCCCACGGGATGGAAGAACAGGGGAATCTTCCCAGTTGGCAGGAGGGGGTGAAGGGTCTGCGGGTTTCCAGCAACCTAGCCCAGTGACACGCAGCCCGGCCCCAGGGGACCGAGCTCCATGGAGGCAGAGGGCCGCTTATGGTGGGATGCGGGTGTGCTGCGGGGGGTCAAGGGACGGCGTGGGCGAAGCAGGGTGCAGCCAAGAGGAGAGCCCCAAGAAGGGATTTGCAATGGGGTCCAGAACTCAAGGTGTCCAGGAAATATTTGAAAAATGTATGTAGGATGTCCTCACCCCCACGAGCCTGAGCCAGGGGGGATGGGACACATGGAACAGGGCCATTCAGAGCTGTTTTGGGTAGCAGGAGCTTTGCAGCTAACCCCTGGCACAGTCATTTAACGTATCTATAACCTTTAACTGGTTTCATAGATACGTTAAATAGCTGTGGGCCTGCTTTGAGCCAGGAGGATGGGAGTGACTTCCACCCAAGATGTGTCTGGGAAGCAACTCCCCCTGGTTACAGGGCCTGCACGCACGAGAGCTTGGAGATGATTGGCTCCACGCCATGGGGCCACACCTGCCCAGACTTACTCTGGCAGCCCAGTAAAGCTGGAAGAATACGGGGATGCTGGCAGGTGTAACTGACTGCAGGAGGAGTCGGAAATGGGGCTGCGAAGGAAGACGGGCACTGGGATTTAAACCGAGGCGCGGCAGCCATAGAAGAGAGGGAACCACGAGGTTCTGAAGCAAGTAGACAGACAGAGGTCCACGCGGTTCTGATGAAGGGAAAGAGAGGACTACAAGTTTTGGAGGAGAAGGGCGAGGATCAGGCAGCTTTGGTGAAGGGAAGAGAGGACCATGCGGTTCTGAAGGGAAAGGAAGAGGACCACGAGGTTTTGCAGTGCTTCTTTTTGCCACGCGGCTTAGGCGGCAGGAGAGACTTTGCCGGGAAGAAAAGGGGAGGAAGGACTCTTGCTGGTGGGCCATGAGAAGGTGCCACATGGCTTTGGATTAACTGGAGATTGCAGCAGCCACACGGCTGATGGTGCCGGGAGCCTGAATCACGGACTTCGACTTCTTTTCCTGAGACACGGTACCCCGCACTGGGCACAGGGAGAGGGAAGGACTGTGCATCTGTGGGTATTCTAGAGGACTTTAGTATCTTGTCGAAGTCATTAAGCCATTACTCTAAGTCTGTGTAACTTTTAAATAAACAATTCCTTTCCTTTTTCACCAGTCTCTGGCATGGAGAGACGTCTTTCCTCTGGCGGCGGGCATTTGGAACTTAGCAGGTGGGCGTGGGGGGGAGAAACCTCCAGAGATAGAAAGGGGGAATCCTTTCTGTGAAAATTTATCGTGAACCACCCCCTGCCCTTGCTCTGTAACATGGGCACTCTCTAGGCCAGAGAGGGTGCCCGCGCCCCGAGCGATCCCCCTGGACAGCCCGAGGTCTGGAGGCACAGGCTCCCATTGCCTCCCCCGGCTCCTACCATGGGACCTGGTCCTGTTCGCCCGGCCCCAGGTTCACCGCAGGTGAATGCCCTTTGGGGACACCTAGGACAGGAGGCGGCCGATTTCTTCACAGAGAAGGGGGTTCGAGCTCTGGGGGACTGCGGTCGAGGCGGTCACACTCCCTTTCTCCGGTGCTTCAGCACAGACGAGAGGGTCGAAGCCGCTGGGTCAAACAAACTCTGCCACCCGGGGGCAGGGCGGGGGAGTTTCCGCCAAAGCCGGGCTCTTAGCCGCCCAGGCGGGGCGCAGGCCTGACTCCCCACGGGAGAACCCGTCCGTGGGCGTGGGTCACGCCCGCCTGGACCGCTCCATCTGGCGCGGATCCGTGGCCGGCACCCCGTCCCGGCCGCAGGTCCCTACTCCTTCCCTGGCACTGTGACTCTGCGGGTATGGGAGACGAGCTGGGAGGTGTGGTCCACGGGAAATGGCGCGGTCCCCTGAGTGGCAGGGAGAGCTTCCCGTTCCACAGACACGACCCCAGGGACCCTGTGATGCTGGCCAGATACCTGCAGGGTGGGGCACGTTGCACGGAGGGAGGCTTCTGGTGGGGGTGCCTGCCCCGAGCCTGCCGGGCCCCGCGTCTTGGCCGGACACCAGCTAGGCGCGGCTCCGACAAAAGCCGGCTCCTGGGGGCCTCCCCTGTTCTTCCATCCGTTAGGGGCGCCCCTTACGGATGGAAGCCCATGGGGATCTTCGCAGTGGGGAGGACGGGACGGAGGGGTCTGCGGGTTTCCAGCAACTTAGCCCAGTGACTCGCACCCCGGCCCCAGGGGTCCGAGCTCCATGGAGGCACAGGGCCGCTTATGGTGGGATGCGGGTGTCCTGCGGGGGGTCAAGGGACGGCGTGGGCGAAGCAGGGTGCAGCCAAGAGGAGAGCCCCAAGAAGGGATTTGCAATGGGGTCCAGAACTCAAGGTGTCCAGGAAATATTTGAAAAATGTATGTAGGATGTGCTCACCCCCACGAGCCTGAGCCAGGGGGGATGGGACACATGGAACAGGGCCATTCAGAGCTGTTTTGGGTAGCAGGAGCTTTGCAGCTAACCCCTGGCACAGTCATTTAACGTATCTATAACCTTTAACTGGTTTCATAGATACGTTAAATAGCTGTGGGCCTGCTTTGAGCCAGGAGGATGGGAGTGACTTCCACCCAAGATGTGTCTGGGAAGCAACTCCCCCTGGTTACAGGGCCTGCACGCACGAGAGCTTGGAGATGATTGGCTCCACGCCATGGGGCCACACCTGCCCAGACTTACTCTGGCAGCCCAGTAAAGCTGGAAGAATACGGGGATGCTGGCAGGTGTAACTGACTGCAGGAGGAGTCGGAAATGGGGCTGCGAAGGAAGACGGGCACTGGGATTTAAACCGAGGCGCGGCAGCCATAGAAGAGAGGGAACCACGAGGTTCTGAAGCAAGTAGATAGACAGAGGTCCACGCGGTTCTGATGAAGGGAAAGAGAGGACTACAAGTTTTGGAGGAGAAGGGCGAGGATCAGGCAGCTTTGGTGAAGGGAAGAGAGGACCATGCGGTTCTGAAGGGAAAGGAAGAGGACCACGAGGTTTTGCAGTGCTTCTTTTTGCCACGCGGCTTAGGCGGCAGGAGAGACTTTGCCGGGAAGAAAAGGGGAGGAAGGACTCTTGCTGGTGGGCCATGAGAAGGTGCCACATGGCTTTGGATTAACTGGAGATTGCAGCAGCCACACAGCTGATGGTGCCGGGAGCCTGAATCACGGACTTCGACTTCTTTTCCTGAGACACGGTACCCCGCACTGGGCACAGGGAGAGGGAAGGACTGTGCATCTGTGGGTATTCTAGAGGACTTTAGTATCTTGTCGAAGTCATTAAGCCATTACTCTAAGTCTGTGTAACTTTTAAATAAACAATTCCTTTCCTTTTTCACCAGTCTCTGGCATGGAGAGACGTCTTTCCTCTGGCGGCGGGCATTTGGAACTTAGCGGGTGGGCGTGGGGGGGAGAAACCTCCAGAGATAGAAAGGGGGAATCCTTTCTGTGAAAATTTATCGTGAACCACCCCCTGCCCTCGCTCTGTAACATGGGCACTCTCTAGGCCAGAGAGGGTGCCCGCGCCCCGAGCGATCCCCCGGGACAGCCCGAGGTCTGGAGGCACAGGCTCCCATTGCCTCCCCCGGCTCCTACCATGGGGCCTGGTCCTGTTCGCCCGGCCCCAGGTTCACCGCAGGTGAATGCCCTTTGGGGACACCTAGGACAGGAGGCGGCCGATTTCTTCACAGAGAAGGGGGTTCGAGCTCTGGGGGACTGAGGTCGAGGCGGTCACACTCCCTTTCTCCGGTGCTTCAGCACAGACGAGAGGGTCGAAGCCGCTGGGTCAAACTCTGCCACCCGGGGGCAGGGCGGGGGAGTTTCCGCCAAAGCCGGGCTCTTAGCCGCCCAGGCGGGGCGCAGACCTGACTCCCCACGGGAGAACCCCTCCGTGGGCGTGAGTCACGGCCGCCTGGATCCGCTCCACCTGGGACGGTACCGTGGCCGGCACCCCGTCCCGGCCCCAGGTCCCTACTTCTTCCCTGGCACTTTGCCTCTGCGGGTGTGGGAGACGAGCTGGGAGGTGTGATCCACGGGAAATGGCGCGGTCCTCTGGGTGGCATGGAGAGCTTCCCGTTCCACAGACACGACCCCAGGGACCCTGTGAAGCTGGCTCTTCCCCTAGCGGAGCCGAGGCACCTTGGCTACCCCGGCATCGCACGGACGTTCCTTCAGGGTTCCGGGGCGCCCCGCCGGTCTGGCGTTGGAGGGGACTCAGGAGGCCAAAGGCCGCCGTCAGCCCACCTCCGGGGTGTCCCGCGCCACGCGAACCCCGGGAGGCGGTCGCGGCCCCACCGGGGACCTGCCGGGGCGAGGAGGCGCCCAGCATTCCCTGGGGCTGAGGGGGCGCGGCCTCGCGGGGGCCATTGTTCGCTGGCAAAGCTAGGCGCCTAGCAGCGCCTAGCAACCCTGGTATCCCTGGCAACCCGCGGACATTCCTTCCGGGTTGCGGGGCGCCCTGCCGGTCTGGCGTTGGAGGGGGACTCAGGAGGCCAAAGGCCGCCGTCAGCCCACCTCCGGGGTGTCCCGCGCCACGCGAACCCCGGGAGGCGGCGGCGGCGCCTACCGGGCCCTGTCGGGGCGAGGAGGCCCTCAGGGTTCCCTGCGGTGAGGGGGCGTGGCCTCGGCGGGCGCCATTGTGGGCTGGCTACCCTGGGCCCCTAGAGGAGCCTAGCAACCCTGGTAACCCTGGAAACCCGCGGACGTTCCTTCCGGGGTGCGGGGCGCCCAGCCGGTCGGGCCCTGGATTCCGTCCCTGGGGGCAGGGGCAAGGTCCACCAGGGGCCTCCCCCGGGATGTGGCCCCACCCGAGGCCTCGCATCCGGCGGCCCGGGAAACGGGAGGAAACAGCTGGCCCGGCCGTCATGCGCCGCGTTTCACACAGCCGACCGTGCAGCATTCTCCCGTGTCGGGCTCCCGCCCGAGCCGGACCGGGAAGAGTCCCGCGGGTGCCCGGCACGGGACAGGGAAGGGTGGTGTTGGGCTGTCTTTGGCCCGCGCCGAGAACTCGGGCCGGGCCCCAGGCCCCACACTGACGCTTCCCGTGCGATGCCCCGCTGGGGCCGCGTGCGCAGTGGGCGCTCGTTCGCCTCGCACGGTGCGGCGCTTGACGCAGGGCTAGGAGCCCTAGGTTGACAGGCACGGCGACCTCGGCAGTGAGGCGATGGACGTCCGTTGTCCTCACTGGTGTTCGGCCACGCGGCGGCACCGGAACCCCCGGTGGGGCCCGCGCACGTACCCGGCCAGGCGCGTGACCTGGCACAAGCCTCTGGCCGCTCCCACCGGCCGGCTACCCAGTACGAGACAGGCCGATGTGCAGTCAGTCCCAGGGATGTGTTCACCCATGAAAGGCCGCACCACTGCACGAAGGTAGGGCAGCTAGAGCGCTGAGCAAATGACGCATGCGTGAATGAATGGACGGACGGCCGGCCGGGGCCGTGGGGTTAGAGACAGAATGCCAAGGCGAGCTTCCCGGGTGCGGCCACCGACACAGCGGCCCTCACTGAGACCCTCGGTCTGTCGGCGGGTCCACGGGACCCCCGCCCCGCACCCCAGCTCGCCCACCGTGACACTGGGGCACCCGAGGGAGGACTGACTGCCTGAGACCCGGGCGGGCGAGCGGGTAGGGGGGCGATCCACCTCACCGTCAGGTCGTGCCCCCGGCCCTCCGAGTTCCCCCCGCCGCTGCATCGGCCGAGCCCACTCCCTTGGGCCTGCCCCCCATGCCCTCAAGGCCCGTGTGGTGGGAACAGGCCAGGGGGCCGGGACAAGAGGGGAAGTCCGGGGGGACGGTGGCACGGCTGGCTGGGAACCAATGCCTCGGGAGAGCCAGGACGGGCCCCGGCCCCAGCAGGGGTTCCCCCAGCTTTTGGCGGCCCTGGGCCACACGCGAAGAAGAGGAGCTGTCGCGGGCCACACATTAAATAGAGAAACACTAAGGAAAGGGAAGTCATCTCATAATGTTTGCAGGAAGTGGACGATTTTGCCTCGGGCAGCACCGAGAGCCACGCGGGGCGGCCCGCTGCGCGGACAACCCCGGGGAGAGACGCCCGTCCACCAGGGGGCAGTGCAGTGGCGCCGAGGTCCGCGTTCTGGGGGCGGCGGAGTGAGTGCGTGGAGTGGGAGGCGGGGTGGGCCTGGCCGCCCAGACACGCGTGCGTGGAGAGGGGTCCCACCCCCGGACTCAGGTACTGCTCCGGAAGCCTTCCCAGGGCTCCTTCCTCCTCCTCCGCCCGAGGAGGCCTCATGCCGCGCCACCGCCTCCCCGACACGCAGCGATAGGCGAGCGCCGTGTGGAAGGCTGGGGCGGTTTCTGCCGCCTCCCGGGGCCGGTGTCCCCGCACAAAGGGCGGAGGGGGCGGCCAGGCTGTGGGGGCCGGCGGCGTTTCCGGGGTAGCAGGGAGGTCAAGGGCAGTCTTCCGGGGCTCGGCCTCGGGCTCCCGTCCACGGCGGTCGCGGGGGGGGGGGGGGGGGGGGGGCCAGCGGCGGCAGTCCCGGGCGGTCCGGGGCCTGGAGAGGACTCGGGAGGCCGAAGCCGGCCGCCAGCCCACGTCCGCGGTGTCCCCCGCCACGCGAGCCCCGGGATGCCGAGGCGGCGCCTCCGGGGCTCTGCCTTGGCGAGGAGTCGTCGAGCGTTCCCTGGGGCTGACGGGGCGTGGCCTGGAAGGGCGCCATTGTTCGCTGGCAACGCTCTGCCCCTAGCGGAGCCTAGCCACCCTGGTAACCCTGGCAACCCGCGGACGTTCCTTCCGGGTTGTGGGGGGGGGGGGCCCGACCGGTCTGGCTCTGGAGAGGACTCGGGAGGCCGAAGCCGGTCGACAGCCCACCTCCGGGGTGTCCCGCGCCACGCGAACCCCGGGAGACGGAGGCGGCGCCTACCGGGCCCCGTCGGGCTGGGAGGCGCTCAGGGTTCCCTGGGGTGAGGGGGCGTGGCCTCGGCGGGCGCCATTGTGGGCTGGCTACCCTGGGCACCTGGCGGAGCTTAGCAACCCTGGTAACCCTGGAAACCCGCGGACGTTCCCTCGGGGTTGCGGGGAGTCCGGGGAGTCCGGCCGGTCCCGCCTTGGATCCATGCCCTGGGGCCAGGGCCGAGGTCCCCCAGGGGTCTCCCCACGGGATGGAAGAACAGGGGAATCTTCCCAGTTGGCAGGAGGGGGTGAAGGGTCTGCGGGTTTCCAGCAACCTAGCCCAGTGACACGCAGCCCGGCCCCAGGGGACCGAGCTCCATGGAGGCAGAGGGCCGCTTATGGTGGGATGCGGGTGTGCTGCGGGCGGTCAAGGGACGGCGTGGGCGAAGCAGGGTGCAGCCAAGAGGAGAGCCCCAAGAAGGGATTTGCAATGGGGTCCAGAACTCAAGGTGTCCAGGAAATATTTGAAAAATGTATGTAGGATGTGCTCACCCCCACGAGCCTGAGCCAGGGGGGATGGGACACATGGAACAGGGCCATTCAGAGCTGTTTTGGGTAGCAGGAGCTTTGCAGCTAACCCCTGGCACAGTCATTTAACGTATCTATAACCTTTAACTGGTTTCATAGATACGTTAAATAGCTGTGGGCCTGCTTTGAGCCAGGAGGATGGGAGTGACTTCCACCCAAGATGTGTCTGGGAAGCAACTCCCCCTGGTTACAGGGCCTGCACGCACGAGAGCTTGGAGATGATTGGCTCCACGCCATGGGGCCACACCTGCCCAGACTTACTCTGGCAGCCCAGTAAAGCTGGAAGAATACGGGGATGCTGGCAGGTGTAACTGACTGCAGGAGGAGTCGGAAATGGGGCTGCGAAGGAAGACGGGCACTGGGATTTAAACCGAGGCGCGGCAGCCATAGAAGAGAGGGAACCACGAGGTTCTGAAGCAAGTAGACAGACAGAGGTCCACGCGGTTCTGATGAAGGGAAAGAGAGGACTACAAGTTTTGGAGGAGAAGGGCGAGGATCAGGCAGCTTTGGTGAAGGGAAGAGAGGACCATGCGGTTCTGAAGGGAAAGGAAGAGGACCACGAGGTTTTGCAGTGCTTCTTTTTGCCACGCGGCTTAGGCGGCAGGAGAGACTTTGCCGGGAAGAAAAGGGGAGGAAGGACTCTTGCTGGTGGGCCATGAGAAGGTGCCACATGGCTTTGGATTAACTGGAGATTGCAGCAGCCACACGGCTGATGGTGCCGGGAGCCTGAATCACGGACTTCGACTTCTTTTCCTGAGACACGGTACCCCGCACTGGGCACAGGGAGAGGGAAGGACTGTGCATCTGTGGGTATTCTAGAGGACTTTAGTATCTTGTCGAAGTCATTAAGCCATTACTCTAAGTCTGTGTAACTTTTAAATAAACAATTCCTTTCCTTTTTCACCAGTCTCTGGCATGGAGAGACGTCTTTCCTCTGGCGGCGGGCATTTGGAACTTAGCAGGTGGGCGTGGGGGGGAGAAACCTCCAGAGATAGAAAGGGGGAATCCTTTCTGTGAAAATTTATCGTGAACCACCCCCTGCCCTTGCTCTGTAACATGGGCACTCTCTAGGCCAGAGAGGGTGCCCGCGCCCCGAGCGATCCCCCTGGACAGCCCGAGGTCTGGAGGCACAGGCTCCCATTGCCTCCCCCGGCTCCTACCATGGGACCTGGTCCTGTTCGCCCGGCCCCAGGTTCACCGCAGGTGAATGCCCTTTGGGGACACCTAGGACAGGAGGCGGCCGATTTCTTCACAGAGAAGGGGGTTCGAGCTCTGGGGGACTGCGGTCGAGGCGGTCACACTCCCTTTCTCCGGTGCTTCAGCACAGACGAGAGGGTCGAAGCCGCTGGGTCAAACAAACTCTGCCACCCGGGGGCAGGGCGGGGGAGTTTCCGCCAAAGCCGGGCTCTTAGCCGCCCAGGCGGGGCGCAGGCCTGACTCCCCACGGGAGAACCCGTCCGTGGGCGTGGGTCACGCCCGCCTGGACCGCTCCATCTGGCGCGGATCCGTGGCCGGCACCCCGCCCCGGCCGCAGGTCCCTACTCCTTCCCTGGCACTGTGACTCTGCGGGTATGGGAGACGAGCTGGGAGGTGTGGTCCACGGGAAATGGCGCGGTCCCCTGAGTGGCAAGGAGAGCTTCCCGTTCCACAGACACGACCCCAGGGACCCTGTGATGCTGGCCAGATACCTGCAGGGTGGGGCACGTTGCACGGAGGGAGGCTTCTGGTGGGGGTGCCTGCCCCGAGCCTGCCGGGCCCCGCGTCTTGGCCGGACACCAGCTAGGCGCGGCTCCGACAAAAGCCGGCTCCTGAGGGCCTCCCCTGTTCTTCCATCCGTTAGGGGCGCCCCTTACGGATGGAAGCCCATGGGGATCTTCGCAGTGGGGAGGACGGGACGGAGGGGTCTGCGGGTTTCCAGCAACTTAGCCCAGTGACTCGCACCCCGGCCCCAGGGGTCCGAGCTCCATGGAGGCACAGGGCCGCTTATGGTGGGATGCGGGTGTCCTGCGGGGGGTCAAGGGACGGCGTGGGCGAAGCAGGGTGCAGCCAAGAGGAGAGCCCCAAGAAGGGATTTGCAATGGGGTCCAGAACTCAAGGTGTCCAGGAAATATTTGAAAAATGTATGTAGGATGTGCTCACCCCCACGAGCCTGAGCCAGGGGGGATGGGACACATGGAACAGGGCCATTCAGAGCTGTTTTGGGTAGCAGGAGCTTTGCAGCTAACCCCTGGCACAGTCATTTAACGTATCTATAACCTTTAACTGGTTTCATAGATACGTTAAATAGCTGTGGGCCTGCTTTGAGCCAGGAGGATGGGAGTGACTTCCACCCAAGATGTGTCTGGGAAGCAACTCCCCCTGGTTACAGGGCCTGCACGCACGAGAGCTTGGAGATGATTGGCTCCACGCCATGGGGCCACACCTGCCCAGACTTACTCTGGCAGCCCAGTAAAGCTGGAAGAATACGGGGATGCTGGCAGGTGTAACTGACTGCAGGAGGAGTCGGAAATGGGGCTGCGAAGGAAGACGGGCACTGGGATTTAAACCGAGGCGCGGCAGCCATAGAAGAGAGGGAACCACGAGGTTCTGAAGCAAGTAGATAGACAGAGGTCCACGCGGTTCTGATGAAGGGAAAGAGAGGACTACAAGTTTTGGAGGAGAAGGGCGAGGATCAGGCAGCTTTGGTGAAGGGAAGAGAGGACCATGCGGTTCTGAAGGGAAAGGAAGAGGACCACGAGGTTTTGCAGTGCTTCTTTTTGCCACGCGGCTTAGGCGGCAGGAGAGACTTTGCCGGGAAGAAAAGGGGAGGAAGGACTCTTGCTGGTGGGCCATGAGAAGGTGCCACATGGCTTTGGATTAACTGGAGATTGCAGCAGCCACACAGCTGATGGTGCCGGGAGCCTGAATCACGGACTTCGACTTCTTTTCCTGAGACACGGTACCCCGCACTGGGCACAGGGAGAGGGAAGGACTGTGCATCTGTGGGTATTCTAGAGGACTTTAGTATCTTGTCGAAGTCATTAAGCCATTACTCTAAGTCTGTGTAACTTTTAAATAAACAATTCCTTTCCTTTTTCACCAGTCTCTGGCATGGAGAGACGTCTTTCCTCTGGCGGCGGGCATTTGGAACTTAGCGGGTGGGCGTGGGGGGGAGAAACCTCCAGAGATAGAAAGGGGGAATCCTTTCTGTGAAAATTTATCGTGAACCACCCCCTGCCCTCGCTCTGTAACATGGGCACTCTCTAGGCCAGAGAGGGTGCCCGCGCCCCGAGCGATCCCCCGGGACAGCCCGAGGTCTGGAGGCACAGGCTCCCATTGCCTCCCCCGGCTCCTACCATGGGGCCTGGTCCTGTTCGCCCGGCCCCAGGTTCACCGCAGGTGAATGCCCTTTGGGGACACCTAGGACAGGAGGCGGCCGATTTCTTCACAGAGAAGGGGGTTCGAGCTCTGGGGGACTGAGGTCGAGGCGGTCACACTCCCTTTCTCCGGTGCTTCAGCACAGACGAGAGGGTCGAAGCCGCTGGGTCAAACTCTGCCACCCGGGGGCAGGGCGGGGGAGTTTCCGCCAAAGCCGGGCTCTTAGCCGCCCAGGCGGGGCGCAGACCTGACTCCCCACGGGAGAACCCCTCCGTGGGCGTGAGTCACGGCCGCCTGGATCCGCTCCACCTGGGACGGTACCGTGGCCGGCACCCCGTCCCGGCCCCAGGTCCCTACTTCTTCCCTGGCACTTTGCCTCTGCGGGTGTGGGAGACGAGCTGGGAGGTGTGATCCACGGGAAATGGCGCGGTCCTCTGGGTGGCATGGAGAGCTTCCCGTTCCACAGACACGACCCCAGGGACCCTGTGAAGCTGGCTCTTCCCCTAGCGGAGCCGAGGCACCTTGGCTACCCCGGCATCGCACGGACGTTCCTTCAGGGTTCCGGGGCGCCCCGCCGGTCTGGCGTTGGAGGGGACTCAGGAGGCCAAAGGCCGCCGTCAGCCCACCTCCGGGGTGTCCCGCGCCACGCGAACCCCGGGAGGCGGTCGCGGCCCCACCGGGGACCTGCCGGGGCGAGGAGGCGCCCAGCATTCCCTGGGGCTGAGGGGGCGCGGCCTCGCGGGGGCCATTGTTCGCTGGCAAAGCTAGGCGCCTAGCAGCGCCTAGCAACCCTGGTATCCCTGGCAACCCGCGGACATTCCTTCCGGGTTGCGGGGCGCCCTGCCGGTCTGGCGTTGGAGGGGGACTCAGGAGGCCAAAGGCCGCCGTCAGCCCACCTCCGGGGTGTCCCGCGCCACGCGAACCCCGGGAGGCGGCGGCGGCGCCTACCGGGCCCTGTCGGGGCGAGGAGGCCCTCAGGGTTCCCTGCGGTGAGGGGGCGTGGCCTCGGCGGGCGCCATTGTGGGCTGGCTACCCTGGGCCCCTAGAGGAGCCTAGCAACCCTGGTAACCCTGGAAACCCGCGGACGTTCCTTCCGGGGTGCGGGGCGCCCAGCCGGTCGGGCCCTGGATCCCGTCCCTGGGGGCAGGGGCAAGGTCCACCAGGGGCCTCCCCCGGGATGTGGCCCCACCCGAGGCCTCGCATCCGGCGGCCCGGGAAACGGGAGGAAACAGCTGGCCCGGCCGTCATGCGCCGCGTTTCACACAGCCGACCGTGCAGCATTCTCCCGTGTCGGGCTCCCGCCCGAGCCGGACCGGGAAGAGTCCCGCGGGTGCCCGGCACGGGACAGGGAAGGGTGGTGTTGGGCTGTCTTTGGCCCGCGCCGAGAACTCGGGCCGGGCCCCAGGCCCCACACTGACGCTTCCCGTGCGATGCCCCGCTGGGGCCGCGTGCGCAGTGGGCGCTCGTTCGCCTCGCACGGTGCGGCGCTTGACGCAGGGCTAGGAGCCCTAGGTTGACAGGCACGGCGACCTCGGCAGTGAGGCGATGGACGTCCGTTGTCCTCACTGGTGTTCGGCCACGCGGCGGCACCGGAACCCCCGGTGGGGCCCGCGCACGTACCCGGCCAGGCGCGTGACCTGGCACAAGCCTCTGGCCGCTCCCACCGGCCGGCTACCCAGTACGAGACAGGCCGATGTGCAGTCAGTCCCAGGGATGTGTTCACCCATGAAAGGCCGCACCACTGCACGAAGGTAGGGCAGCTAGAGCGCTGAGCAAATGACGCATGCGTGAATGAATGGACGGACGGCCGGCCGGGGCCGTGGGGTTAGAGACAGAATGCCAAGGCGAGCTTCCCGGGTGCGGCCACCGACACAGCGGCCCTCACTGAGACCCTCGGTCTGTCGGCGGGTCCACGGGACCCCCGCCCCGCACCCCAGCTCGCCCACCGTGACACTGGGGCACCCGAGGGAGGACTGACTGCCTGAGACCCGGGCGGGCGAGCGGGTAGGGGGGCGATCCACCTCACCGTCAGGTCGTGCCCCCGGCCCTCCGAGTTCCCCCCGCCGCTGCATCGGCCGAGCCCACTCCCTTGGGCCTGCCCCCCATGCCCTCAAGGCCCGTGTGGTGGGAACAGGCCAGGGGGCCGGGACAAGAGGGGAAGTCCGGGGGGACGGTGGCACGGCTGGCTGGGAACCAATGCCTCGGGAGAGCCAGGACGGGCCCCGGCCCCAGCAGGGGTTCCCCCAGCTTTTGGCGGCCCTGGGCCACACGCGAAGAAGAGGAGCTGTCGCGGGCCACACATTAAATAGAGAAACACTAAGGAAAGGGAAGTCATCTCATAATGTTTGCAGGAAGTGGACGATTTTGCCTCGGGCAGCACCGAGAGCCACGCGGGGCGGCCCGCTGCGCGGACAACCCCGGGGAGAGACGCCCGTCCACCAGGGGGCAGTGCAGTGGCGCCGAGGTCCGCGTTCTGGGGGCGGCGGAGTGAGTGCGTGGAGTGGGAGGCGGGGTGGGCCTGGCCGCCCAGACACGCGTGCGTGGAGAGGGGTCCCACCCCCGGACTCAGGTACTGCTCCGGAAGCCTTCCCAGGGCTCCTTCCTCCTCCTCCGCCCGAGGAGGCCTCATGCCGCGCCACCGCCTCCCCGACACGCAGCGATAGGCGAGCGCCGTGTGGAAGGCTGGGGCGGTTTCTGCCGCCTCCCGGGGCCGGTGTCCCCGCACAAAGGGCGGAGGGGGCGGCCAGGCTGTGGGGGCCGGCGGCGTTTCCGGGGTAGCAGGGAGGTCAAGGGCAGTCTTCCGGGGCTCGGCCTCGGGCTCCCGTCCACGGCGGTCGCGGGGGGGGGGGGGGGGGGGGCCAGCGGCGGCAGTCCCGGGCGGTCCGGGGCCTGGAGAGGACTCGGGAGGCCGAAGCCGGCCGCCAGCCCACGTCCGCGGTGTCCCCCGCCACGCGAGCCCCGGGATGCCGAGGCGGCGCCTCCGGGGCTCTGCCTTGGCGAGGAGTCGTCGAGCGTTCCCTGGGGCTGACGGGGCGTGGCCTGGAAGGGCGCCATTGTTCGCTGGCAACGCTCTGCCCCTAGCGGAGCCTAGCCACCCTGGTAACCCTGGCAACCCGCGGACGTTCCTTCCGGGTTGTGGGGGGGGGGGGGCCCGACCGGTCTGGCTCTGGAGAGGACTCGGGAGGCCGAAGCCGGTCGCCAGCCCACCTCCGGGGTGTCCCGCGCCACGCGAACCCCGGGAGACGGAGGCGGCGCCTACCGGGCCCCGTCGGGCTGGGAGGCGCTCAGGGTTCCCTGGGGTGAGGGGGCGTGGCCTCGGCGGGCGCCATTGTGGGCTGGCTACCCTGGGCACCTGGCGGAGCTTAGCAACCCTGGTAACCCTGGAAACCCGCGGACGTTCCCTCGGGGTTGCGGGGAGTCCGGGGAGTCCGGCCGGTCCCGCCTTGGATCCATGCCCTGGGGCCAGGGCCGAGGTCCCCCAGGGGTCTCCCCACGGGATGGAAGAACAGGGGAATCTTCCCAGTTGGCAGGAGGGGGTGAAGGGTCTGCGGGTTTCCAGCAACCTAGCCCAGTGACACGCAGCCCGGCCCCAGGGGACCGAGCTCCATGGAGGCAGAGGGCCGCTTATGGTGGGATGCGGGTGTGCTGCGGGCGGTCAAGGGACGGCGTGGGCGAAGCAGGGTGCAGCCAAGAGGAGAGCCCCAAGAAGGGATTTGCAATGGGGTCCAGAACTCAAGGTGTCCAGGAAATATTTGAAAAATGTATGTAGGATGTGCTCACCCCCACGAGCCTGAGCCAGGGGGGATGGGACACATGGAACAGGGCCATTCAGAGCTGTTTTGGGTAGCAGGAGCTTTGCAGCTAACCCCTGGCACAGTCATTTAACGTATCTATAACCTTTAACTGGTTTCATAGATACGTTAAATAGCTGTGGGCCTGCTTTGAGCCAGGAGGATGGGAGTGACTTCCACCCAAGATGTGTCTGGGAAGCAACTCCCCCTGGTTACAGGGCCTGCACGCACGAGAGCTTGGAGATGATTGGCTCCACGCCATGGGGCCACACCTGCCCAGACTTACTCTGGCAGCCCAGTAAAGCTGGAAGAATACGGGGATGCTGGCAGGTGTAACTGACTGCAGGAGGAGTCGGAAATGGGGCTGCGAAGGAAGACGGGCACTGGGATTTAAACCGAGGCGCGGCAGCCATAGAAGAGAGGGAACCACGAGGTTCTGAAGCAAGTAGACAGACAGAGGTCCACGCGGTTCTGATGAAGGGAAAGAGAGGACTACAAGTTTTGGAGGAGAAGGGCGAGGATCAGGCAGCTTTGGTGAAGGGAAGAGAGGACCATGCGGTTCTGAAGGGAAAGGAAGAGGACCACGAGGTTTTGCAGTGCTTCTTTTTGCCACGCGGCTTAGGCGGCAGGAGAGACTTTGCCGGGAAGAAAAGGGGAGGAAGGACTCTTGCTGGTGGGCCATGAGAAGGTGCCACATGGCTTTGGATTAACTGGAGATTGCAGCAGCCACACGGCTGATGGTGCCGGGAGCCTGAATCACGGACTTCGACTTCTTTTCCTGAGACACGGTACCCCGCACTGGGCACAGGGAGAGGGAAGGACTGTGCATCTGTGGGTATTCTAGAGGACTTTAGTATCTTGTCGAAGTCATTAAGCCATTACTCTAAGTCTGTGTAACTTTTAAATAAACAATTCCTTTCCTTTTTCACCAGTCTCTGGCATGGAGAGACGTCTTTCCTCTGGCGGCGGGCATTTGGAACTTAGCAGGTGGGCGTGGGGGGGAGAAACCTCCAGAGATAGAAAGGGGGAATCCTTTCTGTGAAAATTTATCGTGAACCACCCCCTGCCCTTGCTCTGTAACATGGGCACTCTCTAGGCCAGAGAGGGTGCCCGCGCCCCGAGCGATCCCCCTGGACAGCCCGAGGTCTGGAGGCACAGGCTCCCATTGCCTCCCCCGGCTCCTACCATGGGACCTGGTCCTGTTCGCCCGGCCCCAGGTTCACCGCAGGTGAATGCCCTTTGGGGACACCTAGGACAGGAGGCGGCCGATTTCTTCACAGAGAAGGGGGTTCGAGCTCTGGGGGACTGCGGTCGAGGCGGTCACACTCCCTTTCTCCGGTGCTTCAGCACAGACGAGAGGGTCGAAGCCGCTGGGTCAAACAAACTCTGCCACCCGGGGGCAGGGCGGGGGAGTTTCCGCCAAAGCCGGGCTCTTAGCCGCCCAGGCGGGGCGCAGGCCTGACTCCCCACGGGAGAACCCGTCCGTGGGCGTGGGTCACGCCCGCCTGGACCGCTCCATCTGGCGCGGATCCGTGGCCGGCACCCCGTCCCGGCCGCAGGTCCCTACTCCTTCCCTGGCACTGTGACTCTGCGGGTATGGGAGACGAGCTGGGAGGTGTGGTCCACGGGAAATGGCGCGGTCCCCTGAGTGGCAGGGAGAGCTTCCCGTTCCACAGACACGACCCCAGGGACCCTGTGATGCTGGCCAGATACCTGCAGGGTGGGGCACGTTGCACGGAGGGAGGCTTCTGGTGGGGGTGCCTGCCCCGAGCCTGCCGGGCCCCGCGTCTTGGCCGGACACCAGCTAGGCGCGGCTCCGACAAAAGCCGGCTCCTGAGGGCCTCCCCTGTTCTTCCATCCGTTAGGGGCGCCCCTTACGGATGGAAGCCCATGGGGATCTTCGCAGTGGGGAGGACGGGACGGAGGGGTCTGCGGGTTTCCAGCAACTTAGCCCAGTGACTCGCACCCCGGCCCCAGGGGTCCGAGCTCCATGGAGGCACAGGGCCGCTTATGGTGGGATGCGGGTGTCCTGCGGGGGGTCAAGGGACGGCGTGGGCGAAGCAGGGTGCAGCCAAGAGGAGAGCCCCAAGAAGGGATTTGCAATGGGGTCCAGAACTCAAGGTGTCCAGGAAATATTTGAAAAATGTATGTAGGATGTGCTCACCCCCACGAGCCTGAGCCAGGGGGGATGGGACACATGGAACAGGGCCATTCAGAGCTGTTTTGGGTAGCAGGAGCTTTGCAGCTAACCCCTGGCACAGTCATTTAACGTATCTATAACCTTTAACTGGTTTCATAGATACGTTAAATAGCTGTGGGCCTGCTTTGAGCCAGGAGGATGGGAGTGACTTCCACCCAAGATGTGTCTGGGAAGCAACTCCCCCTGGTTACAGGGCCTGCACGCACGAGAGCTTGGGGATGATTGGCTCCACGCCATGGGGCCACACCTGCCCAGACTTACTCTGGCAGCCCAGTAAAGCTGGAAGAATACGGGGATGCTGGCAGGTGTAACTGACTGCAGGAGGAGTCGGAAATGGGGCTGCGAAGGAAGACGGGCACTGGGATTTAAACCGAGGCGCGGCAGCCATAGAAGAGAGGGAACCACGAGGTTCTGAAGCAAGTAGATAGACAGAGGTCCACGCGGTTCTGATGAAGGGAAAGAGAGGACTACAAGTTTTGGAGGAGAAGGGCGAGGATCAGGCAGCTTTGGTGAAGGGAAGAGAGGACCATGCGGTTCTGAAGGGAAAGGAAGAGGACCACGAGGTTTTGCAGTGCTTCTTTTTGCCACGCGGCTTAGGCGGCAGGAGAGACTTTGCCGGGAAGAAAAGGGGAGGAAGGACTCTTGCTGGTGGGCCATGAGAAGGTGCCACATGGCTTTGGATTAACTGGAGATTGCAGCAGCCACACAGCTGATGGTGCCGGGAGCCTGAATCACGGACTTCGACTTCTTTTCCTGAGACACGGTACCCCGCACTGGGCACAGGGAGAGGGAAGGACTGTGCATCTGTGGGTATTCTAGAGGACTTTAGTATCTTGTCGAAGTCATTAAGCCATTACTCTAAGTCTGTGTAACTTTTAAATAAACAATTCCTTTCCTTTTTCACCAGTCTCTGGCATGGAGAGACGTCTTTCCTCTGGCGGCGGGCATTTGGAACTTAGCGGGTGGGCGTGGGGGGGAGAAACCTCCAGAGATAGAAAGGGGGAATCCTTTCTGTGAAAATTTATCGTGAACCACCCCCTGCCCTCGCTCTGTAACATGGGCACTCTCTAGGCCAGAGAGGGTGCCCGCGCCCCGAGCGATCCCCCGGGACAGCCCGAGGTCTGGAGGCACAGGCTCCCATTGCCTCCCCCGGCTCCTACCATGGGGCCTGGTCCTGTTCGCCCGGCCCCAGGTTCACCGCAGGTGAATGCCCTTTGGGGACACCTAGGACAGGAGGCGGCCGATTTCTTCACAGAGAAGGGGGTTCGAGCTCTGGGGGACTGAGGTCGAGGCGGTCACACTCCCTTTCTCCGGTGCTTCAGCACAGACGAGAGGGTCGAAGCCGCTGGGTCAAACTCTGCCACCCGGGGGCAGGGCGGGGGAGTTTCCGCCAAAGCCGGGCTCTTAGCCGCCCAGGCGGGGCGCAGACCTGACTCCCCACGGGAGAACCCCTCCGTGGGCGTGAGTCACGGCCGCCTGGATCCGCTCCACCTGGGACGGTACCGTGGCCGGCACCCCGTCCCGGCCCCAGGTCCCTACTTCTTCCCTGGCACTTTGCCTCTGCGGGTGTGGGAGACGAGCTGGGAGGTGTGATCCACGGGAAATGGCGCGGTCCTCTGGGTGGCATGGAGAGCTTCCCGTTCCACAGACACGACCCCAGGGACCCTGTGAAGCTGGCTCTTCCCCTAGCGGAGCCGAGGCACCTTGGCTACCCCGGCATCGCACGGACGTTCCTTCAGGGTTCCGGGGCGCCCCGCCGGTCTGGCGTTGGAGGGGACTCAGGAGGCCAAAGGCCGCCGTCAGCCCACCTCCGGGGTGTCCCGCGCCACGCGAACCCCGGGAGGCGGTCGCGGCCCCACCGGGGACCTGCCGGGGCGAGGAGGCGCCCAGCATTCCCTGGGGCTGAGGGGGCGCGGCCTCGCGGGGGCCATTGTTCGCTGGCAAAGCTAGGCGCCTAGCAGCGCCTAGCAACCCTGGTATCCCTGGCAACCCGCGGACATTCCTTCCGGGTTGCGGGGCGCCCTGCCGGTCTGGCGTTGGAGGGGGACTCAGGAGGCCAAAGGCCGCCGTCAGCCCACCTCCGGGGTGTCCCGCGCCACGCGAACCCCGGGAGGCGGCGGCGGCGCCTACCGGGCCCTGTCGGGGCGAGGAGGCCCTCAGGGTTCCCTGCGGTGAGGGGGCGTGGCCTCGGCGGGCGCCATTGTGGGCTGGCTACCCTGGGCCCCTAGAGGAGCCTAGCAACCCTGGTAACCCTGGAAACCCGCGGACGTTCCTTCCGGGGTGCGGGGCGCCCAGCCGGTCGGGCCCTGGATCCCGTCCCTGGGGGCAGGGGCAAGGTCCACCAGGGGCCTCCCCCGGGATGTGGCCCCACCCGAGGCCTCGCATCCGGCGGCCCGGGAAACGGGAGGAAACAGCTGGCCCGGCCGTCATGCGCCGCGTTTCACACAGCCGACCGTGCAGCATTCTCCCGTGTCGGGCTCCCGCCCGAGCCGGACCGGGAAGAGTCCCGCGGGTGCCCGGCACGGGACAGGGAAGGGTGGTGTTGGGCTGTCTTTGGCCCGCGCCGAGAACTCGGGCCGGGCCCCAGGCCCCACACTGACGCTTCCCGTGCGATGCCCCGCTGGGGCCGCGTGCGCAGTGGGCGCTGGTTCGCCTCGCACGGTGCGGCGCTTGACGCAGGGCTAGGAGCCCTAGGTTGACAGGCACGGCGACCTCGGCAGTGAGGCGATGGACGTCCGTTGTCCTCACTGGTGTTCAGCCACGCGGCGGCACCGGAACCCCCGGTGGGGCCCGCGCACGTACCCGGCCAGGCGCGTGACCTGGCACAAGCCTCTGGCCGCTCCCACCGGCCGGCTACCCAGTACGAGACAGGCCGATGTGCAGTCAGTCCCAGGGATGTGTTCACCCATGAAAGGCCGCACCACTGCACGAAGGTAGGGCAGCTAGAGCGCTGAGCAAATGACGCATGCGTGAATGAATGGACGGACGGCCGGCCGGGGCCGTGGGGTTAGAGACAGAATGCCAAGGCGAGCTTCCCGGGTGCGGCCACCGACACAGCGGCCCTCACTGAGACCCTCGGTCTGTCGGCGGGTCCACGGGACCCCCGCCCCGCACCCCAGCTCGCCCACCGTGACACTGGGGCACCCGAGGGAGGACTGACTGCCTGAGACCCGGGCGGGCGAGCGGGTAGGGGGGCGATCCACCTCACCGTCAGGTCGTGCCCCCGGCCCTCCGAGTTCCCCCCGCCGCTGCATCGGCCGAGCCCACTCCCTTGGGCCTGCCCCCCATGCCCTCAAGGCCCGTGTGGTGGGAACAGGCCAGGGGGCCGGGACAAGAGGGGAAGTCCGGGGGGACGGTGGCACGGCTGGCTGGGAACCAATGCCTCGGGAGAGCCAGGACGGGCCCCGGCCCCAGCAGGGGTTCCCCCAGCTTTTGGCGGCCCTGGGCCACACGCGAAGAAGAGGAGCTGTCGCGGGCCACACATTAAATAGAGAAACACTAAGGAAAGGGAAGTCATCTCATAATGTTTGCAGGAAGTGGACGATTTTGCCTCGGGCAGCACCGAGAGCCACGCGGGGCGGCCCGCTGCGCGGACAACCCCGGGGAGAGACGCCCGTCCACCAGGGGGCAGTGCAGTGGCGCCGAGGTCCGCGTTCTGGGGGCGGCGGAGTGAGTGCGTGGAGTGGGAGGCGGGGTGGGCCTGGCCGCCCAGACACGCGTGCGTGGAGAGGGGTCCCACCCCCGGACTCAGGTACTGCTCCGGAAGCCTTCCCAGGGCTCCTTCCTCCTCCTCCGCCCGAGGAGGCCTCATGCCGCGCCACCGCCTCCCCGACACGCAGCGATAGGCGAGCGCCGTGTGGAAGGCTGGGGCGGTTTCTGCCGCCTCCCGGGGCCGGTGTCCCCGCACAAAGGGCGGAGGGGGCGGCCAGGCTGTGGGGGCCGGCGGCGTTTCCGGGGTAGCAGGGAGGTCAAGGGCAGTCTTCCGGGGCTCGGCCTCGGGCTCCCGTCCACGGCGGTCGCGGGGGGGGGGGGGGGCCAGCGGCGGCAGTCCCGGGCGGTCCGGGGCCTGGAGAGGACTCGGGAGGCCGAAGCCGGCCGCCAGCCCACGTCCGCGGTGTCCCCCGCCACGCGAGCCCCGGGATGCCGAGGCGGCGCCTCCGGGGCTCTGCCTTGGCGAGGAGTCGTCGAGCGTTCCCTGGGGCTGACGGGGCGTGGCCTGGAAGGGCGCCATTGTTCGCTGGCAACGCTCTGCCCCTAGCGGAGCCTAGCCACCCTGGTAACCCTGGCAACCCGCGGACGTTCCTTCCGGGTTGTGGGGGGGGGGGGGGCCCGACCGGTCTGGCTCTGGAGAGGACTCGGGAGGCCGAAGCCGGTCGCCAGCCCACCTCCGGGGTGTCCCGCGCCACGCGAACCCCGGGAGACGGAGGCGGCGCCTACCGGGCCCCGTCGGGCTGGGAGGCGCTCAGGGTTCCCTGGGGTGAGGGGGCGTGGCCTCGGCGGGCGCCATTGTGGGCTGGCTACCCTGGGCACCTGGCGGAGCTTAGCAACCCTGGTAACCCTGGAAACCCGCGGACGTTCCCTCGGGGTTGCGGGGAGTCCGGGGAGTCCGGCCGGTCCCGCCTTGGATCCATGCCCTGGGGCCAGGGCCGAGGTCCCCCAGGGGTCTCCCCACGGGATGGAAGAACAGGGGAATCTTCCCAGTTGGCAGGAGGGGGTGAAGGGTCTGCGGGTTTCCAGCAACCTAGCCCAGTGACACGCAGCCCGGCCCCAGGGGACCGAGCTCCATGGAGGCAGAGGGCCGCTTATGGTGGGATGCGGGTGTGCTGCGGGGGGTCAAGGGACGGCGTGGGCGAAGCAGGGTGCAGCCAAGAGGAGAGCCCCAAGAAGGGATTTGCAATGGGGTCCAGAACTCAAGGTGTCCAGGAAATATTTGAAAAATGTATGTAGGATGTCCTCACCCCCACGAGCCTGAGCCAGGGGGGATGGGACACATGGAACAGGGCCATTCAGAGCTGTTTTGGGTAGCAGGAGCTTTGCAGCTAACCCCTGGCACAGTCATTTAACGTATCTATAACCTTTAACTGGTTTCATAGATACGTTAAATAGCTGTGGGCCTGCTTTGAGCCAGGAGGATGGGAGTGACTTCCACCCAAGATGTGTCTGGGAAGCAACTCCCCCTGGTTACAGGGCCTGCACGCACGAGAGCTTGGAGATGATTGGCTCCACGCCATGGGGCCACACCTGCCCAGACTTACTCTGGCAGCCCAGTAAAGCTGGAAGAATACGGGGATGCTGGCAGGTGTAACTGACTGCAGGAGGAGTCGGAAATGGGGCTGCGAAGGAAGACGGGCACTGGGATTTAAACCGAGGCGCGGCAGCCATAGAAGAGAGGGAACCACGAGGTTCTGAAGCAAGTAGACAGACAGAGGTCCACGCGGTTCTGATGAAGGGAAAGAGAGGACTACAAGTTTTGGAGGAGAAGGGCGAGGATCAGGCAGCTTTGGTGAAGGGAAGAGAGGACCATGCGGTTCTGAAGGGAAAGGAAGAGGACCACGAGGTTTTGCAGTGCTTCTTTTTGCCACGCGGCTTAGGCGGCAGGAGAGACTTTGCCGGGAAGAAAAGGGGAGGAAGGACTCTTGCTGGTGGGCCATGAGAAGGTGCCACATGGCTTTGGATTAACTGGAGATTGCAGCAGCCACACGGCTGATGGTGCCGGGAGCCTGAATCACGGACTTCGACTTCTTTTCCTGAGACACGGTACCCCGCACTGGGCACAGGGAGAGGGAAGGACTGTGCATCTGTGGGTATTCTAGAGGACTTTAGTATCTTGTCGAAGTCATTAAGCCATTACTCTAAGTCTGTGTAACTTTTAAATAAACAATTCCTTTCCTTTTTCACCAGTCTCTGGCATGGAGAGACGTCTTTCCTCTGGCGGCGGGCATTTGGAACTTAGCAGGTGGGCGTGGGGGGGAGAAACCTCCAGAGATAGAAAGGGGGAATCCTTTCTGTGAAAATTTATCGTGAACCACCCCCTGCCCTTGCTCTGTAACATGGGCACTCTCTAGGCCAGAGAGGGTGCCCGCGCCCCGAGCGATCCCCCTGGACAGCCCGAGGTCTGGAGGCACAGGCTCCCATTGCCTCCCCCGGCTCCTACCATGGGACCTGGTCCTGTTCGCCCGGCCCCAGGTTCACCGCAGGTGAATGCCCTTTGGGGACACCTAGGACAGGAGGCGGCCGATTTCTTCACAGAGAAGGGGGTTCGAGCTCTGGGGGACTGCGGTCGAGGCGGTCACACTCCCTTTCTCCGGTGCTTCAGCACAGACGAGAGGGTCGAAGCCGCTGGGTCAAACAAACTCTGCCACCCGGGGGCAGGGCGGGGGAGTTTCCGCCAAAGCCGGGCTCTTAGCCGCCCAGGCGGGGCGCAGGCCTGACTCCCCACGGGAGAACCCGTCCGTGGGCGTGGGTCACGCCCGCCTGGACCGCTCCATCTGGCGCGGATCCGTGGCCGGCACCCCGTCCCGGCCGCAGGTCCCTACTCCTTCCCTGGCACTGTGACTCTGCGGGTATGGGAGACGAGCTGGGAGGTGTGGTCCACGGGAAATGGCGCGGTCCCCTGAGTGGCAGGGAGAGCTTCCCGTTCCACAGACACGACCCCAGGGACCCTGTGATGCTGGCCAGATACCTGCAGGGTGGGGCACGTTGCACGGAGGGAGGCTTCTGGTGGGGGTGCCTGCCCCGAGCCTGCCGGGCCCCGCGTCTTGGCCGGACACCAGCTAGGCGCGGCTCCGACAAAAGCCGGCTCCTGAGGGCCTCCCCTGTTCTTCCATCCGTTAGGGGCGCCCCTTACGGATGGAAGCCCATGGGGATCTTCGCAGTGGGGAGGACGGGACGGAGGGGTCTGCGGGTTTCCAGCAACTTAGCCCAGTGACTCGCACCCCGGCCCCAGGGGTCCGAGCTCCATGGAGGCACAGGGCCGCTTATGGTGGGATGCGGGTGTCCTGCGGGGGGTCAAGGGACGGCGTGGGCGAAGCAGGGTGCAGCCAAGAGGAGAGCCCCAAGAAGGGATTTGCAATGGGGTCCAGAACTCAAGGTGTCCAGGAAATATTTGAAAAATGTATGTAGGATGTGCTCACCCCCACGAGCCTGAGCCAGGGGGGATGGGACACATGGAACAGGGCCATTCAGAGCTGTTTTGGGTAGCAGGAGCTTTGCAGCTAACCCCTGGCACAGTCATTTAACGTATCTATAACCTTTAACTGGTTTCATAGATACGTTAAATAGCTGTGGGCCTGCTTTGAGCCAGGAGGATGGGAGTGACTTCCACCCAAGATGTGTCTGGGAAGCAACTCCCCCTGGTTACAGGGCCTGCACGCACGAGAGCTTGGGGATGATTGGCTCCACGCCATGGGGCCACACCTGCCCAGACTTACTCTGGCAGCCCAGTAAAGCTGGAAGAATACGGGGATGCTGGCAGGTGTAACTGACTGCAGGAGGAGTC
This sequence comes from Desmodus rotundus, assembly GCF_022682495.2. NCBI lineage: Eukaryota > Metazoa > Chordata > Mammalia > Chiroptera > Phyllostomidae > Desmodus > Desmodus rotundus. The sequence continues at coordinate 53,277 of NW_026527349.1, forward strand.
GGAAATGGGGCTGCGAAGGAAGACGGGCACTGGGATTTAAACCGAGGCGCGGCAGCCATAGAAGAGAGGGAACCACGAGGTTCTGAAGCAAGTAGATAGACAGAGGTCCACGCGGTTCTGATGAAGGGAAAGAGAGGACTACAAGTTTTGGAGGAGAAGGGCGAGGATCAGGCAGCTTTGGTGAAGGGAAGAGAGGACCATGCGGTTCTGAAGGGAAAGGAAGAGGACCACGAGGTTTTGCAGTGCTTCTTTTTGCCACGCGGCTTAGGCGGCAGGAGAGACTTTGCCGGGAAGAAAAGGGGAGGAAGGACTCTTGCTGGTGGGCCATGAGAAGGTGCCACATGGCTTTGGATTAACTGGAGATTGCAGCAGCCACACAGCTGATGGTGCCGGGAGCCTGAATCACGGACTTCGACTTCTTTTCCTGAGACACGGTACCCCGCACTGGGCACAGGGAGAGGGAAGGACTGTGCATCTGTGGGTATTCTAGAGGACTTTAGTATCTTGTCGAAGTCATTAAGCCATTACTCTAAGTCTGTGTAACTTTTAAATAAACAATTCCTTTCCTTTTTCACCAGTCTCTGGCATGGAGAGACGTCTTTCCTCTGGCGGCGGGCATTTGGAACTTAGCGGGTGGGCGTGGGGGGGAGAAACCTCCAGAGATAGAAAGGGGGAATCCTTTCTGTGAAAATTTATCGTGAACCACCCCCTGCCCTCGCTCTGTAACATGGGCACTCTCTAGGCCAGAGAGGGTGCCCGCGCCCCGAGCGATCCCCCTGGACAGCCCGAGGTCTGGAGGCGCAGGCTCCCATTGCCTCCCCCGGCTCCTACCATGGGGCCTGGTCCTGTTCGCCCGGCCCCAGGTTCACCGCAGGTGAATGCCCTTTGGGGACACCTAGGACAGGAGGCGGCCGATTTCTTCACAGAGAAGGGGGTTCGAGCTCTGGGGGACTGAGGTCGAGGCGGTCACACTCCCTTTCTCCGGTGCTTCAGCACAGACGAGAGGGTCGAAGCCGCTGGGTCAAACTCTGCCACCCGGGGGCAGGGCGGGGGAGTTTCCGCCAAAGCCGGGCTCTTAGCCGCCCAGGCGGGGCGCAGACCTGACTCCCCACGGGAGAACCCCTCCGTGGGCGTGAGTCACGGCCGCCTGGATCCGCTCCACCTGGGACGGTACCGTGGCCGGCACCCCGTCCCGGCCCCAGGTCCCTACTTCTTCCCTGGCACTTTGCCTCTGCGGGTGTGGGAGACGAGCTGGGAGGTGTGATCCACGGGAAATGGCGCGGTCCTCTGGGTGGCATGGAGAGCTTCCCGTTCCACAGACACGACCCCAGGGACCCTGTGAAGCTGGCTCTTCCCCTAGCGGAGCCGAGGCACCTTGGCTACCCCGGCATCGCACGGACGTTCCTTCAGGGTTCCGGGGCGCCCCGCCGGTCTGGCGTTGGAGGGGACTCAGGAGGCCAAAGGCCGCCGTCAGCCCACCTCCGGGGTGTCCCGCGCCACGCGAACCCCGGGAGGCGGTCGCGGCCCCACCGGGGACCTGCCGGGGCGAGGAGGCGCCCAGCATTCCCTGGGGCTGAGGGGGCGCGGCCTCGCGGGGGCCATTGTTCGCTGGCAAAGCTAGGCGCCTAGCAGCGCCTAGCAACCCTGGTATCCCTGGCAACCCGCGGACATTCCTTCCGGGTTGCGGGGCGCCCTGCCGGTCTGGCGTTGGAGGGGGACTCAGGAGGCCAAAGGCCGCCGTCAGCCCACCTCCGGGGTGTCCCGCGCCACGCGAACCCCGGGAGGCGGCGGCGGCGCCTACCGGGCCCTGTCGGGGCGAGGAGGCCCTCAGGGTTCCCTGCGGTGAGGGGGCGTGGCCTCGGCGGGCGCCATTGTGGGCTGGCTACCCTGGGCCCCTAGAGGAGCCTAGCAACCCTGGTAACCCTGGAAACCCGCGGACGTTCCTTCCGGGGTGCGGGGCGCCCAGCCGGTCGGGCCCTGGATCCCGTCCCTGGGGGCAGGGGCAAGGTCCACCAGGGGCCTCCCCCGGGATGTGGCCCCACCCGAGGCCTCGCATCCGGCGGCCCGGGAAACGGGAGGAAACAGCTGGCCCGGCCGTCATGCGCCGCGTTTCACACAGCCGACCGTGCAGCATTCTCCCGTGTCGGGCTCCCGCCCGAGCCGGACCGGGAAGAGTCCCGCGGGTGCCCGGCACGGGACAGGGAAGGGTGGTGTTGGGCTGTCTTTGGCCCGCGCCGAGAACTCGGGCCGGGCCCCAGGCCCCACACTGACGCTTCCCGTGCGATGCCCCGCTGGGGCCGCGTGCGCAGTGGGCGCTCGTTCGCCTCGCACGGTGCGGCGCTTGACGCAGGGCTAGGAGCCCTAGGTTGACAGGCACGGCGACCTCGGCAGTGAGGCGATGGACGTCCGTTGTCCTCACTGGTGTTCGGCCACGCGGCGGCACCGGAACCCCCGGTGGGGCCCGCGCACGTACCCGGCCAGGCGCGTGACCTGGCACAAGCCTCTGGCCGCTCCCACCGGCCGGCTACCCAGTACGAGACAGGCCGATGTGCAGTCAGTCCCAGGGATGTGTTCACCCATGAAAGGCCGCACCACTGCACGAAGGTAGGGCAGCTAGAGCGCTGAGCAAATGACGCATGCGTGAATGAATGGACGGACGGCCGGCCGGGGCCGTGGGGTTAGAGACAGAATGCCAAGGCGAGCTTCCCGGGTGCGGCCACCGACACAGCGGCCCTCACTGAGACCCTCGGTCTGTCGGCGGGTCCACGGGACCCCCGCCCCGCACCCCAGCTCGCCCACCGTGACACTGGGGCACCCGAGGGAGGACTGACTGCCTGAGACCCGGGCGGGCGAGCGGGTAGGGGGGCGATCCACCTCACCGTCAGGTCGTGCCCCCGGCCCTCCGAGTTCCCCCCGCCGCTGCATCGGCCGAGCCCACTCCCTTGGGCCTGCCCCCCATGCCCTCAAGGCCCGTGTGGTGGGAACAGGCCAGGGGGCCGGGACAAGAGGGGAAGTCCGGGGGGACGGTGGCACGGCTGGCTGGGAACCAATGCCTCGGGAGAGCCAGGACGGGCCCCGGCCCCAGCAGGGGTTCCCCCAGCTTTTGGCGGCCCTGGGCCACACGCGAAGAAGAGGAGCTGTCGCGGGCCACACATTAAATAGAGAAACACTAAGGAAAGGGAAGTCATCTCATAATGTTTGCAGGAAGTGGACGATTTTGCCTCGGGCAGCACCGAGAGCCACGCGGGGCGGCCCGCTGCGCGGACAACCCCGGGGAGAGACGCCCGTCCACCAGGGGGCAGTGCAGTGGCGCCGAGGTCCGCGTTCTGGGGGCGGCGGAGTGAGTGCGTGGAGTGGGAGGCGGGGTGGGCCTGGCCGCCCAGACACGCGTGCGTGGAGAGGGGTCCCACCCCCGGACTCAGGTACTGCTCCGGAAGCCTTCCCAGGGCTCCTTCCTCCTCCTCCGCCCGAGGAGGCCTCATGCCGCGCCACCGCCTCCCCGACACGCAGCGATAGGCGAGCGCCGTGTGGAAGGCTGGGGCGGTTTCTGCCGCCTCCCGGGGCCGGTGTCCCCGCACAAAGGGCGGAGGGGGCGGCCAGGCTGTGGGGGCCGGCGGCGTTTCCGGGGTAGCAGGGAGGTCAAGGGCAGTCTTCCGGGGCTCGGCCTCGGGCTCCCGTCCACGGCGGTCGCGGGGGGGGGGGGGGGCCAGCGGCGGCAGTCCCGGGCGGTCCGGGGCCTGGAGAGGACTCGGGAGGCCGAAGCCGGCCGCCAGCCCACGTCCGCGGTGTCCCCCGCCACGCGAGCCCCGGGATGCCGAGGCGGCGCCTCCGGGGCTCTGCCTTGGCGAGGAGTCGTCGAGCGTTCCCTGGGGCTGACGGGGCGTGGCCTGGAAGGGCGCCATTGTTCGCTGGCAACGCTCTGCCCCTAGCGGAGCCTAGCCACCCTGGTAACCCTGGCAACCCGCGGACGTTCCTTCCGGGTTGTGGGGGGGGGGGGGCCCGACCGGTCTGGCTCTGGAGAGGACTCGGGAGGCCGAAGCCGGTCGCCAGCCCACCTCCGGGGTGTCCCGCGCCACGCGAACCCCGGGAGACGGAGGCGGCGCCTACCGGGCCCCGTCGGGCTGGGAGGCGCTCAGGGTTCCCTGGGGTGAGGGGGCGTGGCCTCGGCGGGCGCCATTGTGGGCTGGCTACCCTGGGCACCTGGCGGAGCTTAGCAACCCTGGTAACCCTGGAAACCCGCGGACGTTCCCTCGGGGTTGCGGGGAGTCCGGGGAGTCCGGCCGGTCCCGCCTTGGATCCATGCCCTGGGGCCAGGGCCGAGGTCCCCCAGGGGTCTCCCCCCGGGATGGAAGAACAGGGGAATCTTCCCAGTTGGCAGGAGGGGGTGAAGGGTCTGCGGGTTTCCAGCAACCTAGCCCAGTGACACGCAGCCCGGCCCCAGGGGACCGAGCTCCATGGAGGCAGAGGGCCGCTTATGGTGGGATGCGGGTGTGCTGCGGGGGGTCAAGGGACGGCGTGGGCGAAGCAGGGTGCAGCCAAGAGGAGAGCCCCAAGAAGGGATTTGCAATGGGGTCCAGAACTCAAGGTGTCCAGGAAATATTTGAAAAATGTATGTAGGATGTCCTCACCCCCACGAGCCTGAGCCAGGGGGGATGGGACACATGGAACAGGGCCATTCAGAGCTGTTTTGGGTAGCAGGAGCTTTGCAGCTAACCCCTGGCACAGTCATTTAACGTATCTATAACCTTTAACTGGTTTCATAGATACGTTAAATAGCTGTGGGCCTGCTTTGAGCCAGGAGGATGGGAGTGACTTCCACCCAAGATGTGTCTGGGAAGCAACTCCCCCTGGTTACAGGGCCTGCACGCACGAGAGCTTGGAGATGATTGGCTCCACGCCATGGGGCCACACCTGCCCAGACTTACTCTGGCAGCCCAGTAAAGCTGGAAGAATACGGGGATGCTGGCAGGTGTAACTGACTGCAGGAGGAGTCGGAAATGGGGCTGCGAAGGAAGACGGGCACTGGGATTTAAACCGAGGCGCGGCAGCCATAGAAGAGAGGGAACCACGAGGTTCTGAAGCAAGTAGACAGACAGAGGTCCACGCGGTTCTGATGAAGGGAAAGAGAGGACTACAAGTTTTGGAGGAGAAGGGCGAGGATCAGGCAGCTTTGGTGAAGGGAAGAGAGGACCATGCGGTTCTGAAGGGAAAGGAAGAGGACCACGAGGTTTTGCAGTGCTTCTTTTTGCCACGCGGCTTAGGCGGCAGGAGAGACTTTGCCGGGAAGAAAAGGGGAGGAAGGACTCTTGCTGGTGGGCCATGAGAAGGTGCCACATGGCTTTGGATTAACTGGAGATTGCAGCAGCCACACGGCTGATGGTGCCGGGAGCCTGAATCACGGACTTCGACTTCTTTTCCTGAGACACGGTACCCCGCACTGGGCACAGGGAGAGGGAAGGACTGTGCATCTGTGGGTATTCTAGAGGACTTTAGTATCTTGTCGAAGTCATTAAGCCATTACTCTAAGTCTGTGTAACTTTTAAATAAACAATTCCTTTCCTTTTTCACCAGTCTCTGGCATGGAGAGACGTCTTTCCTCTGGCGGCGGGCATTTGGAACTTAGCAGGTGGGCGTGGGGGGGAGAAACCTCCAGAGATAGAAAGGGGGAATCCTTTCTGTGAAAATTTATCGTGAACCACCCCCTGCCCTTGCTCTGTAACATGGGCACTCTCTAGGCCAGAGAGGGTGCCCGCGCCCCGAGCGATCCCCCTGGACAGCCCGAGGTCTGGAGGCACAGGCTCCCATTGCCTCCCCCGGCTCCTACCATGGGACCTGGTCCTGTTCGCCCGGCCCCAGGTTCACCGCAGGTGAATGCCCTTTGGGGACACCTAGGACAGGAGGCGGCCGATTTCTTCACAGAGAAGGGGGTTCGAGCTCTGGGGGACTGCGGTCGAGGCGGTCACACTCCCTTTCTCCGGTGCTTCAGCACAGACGAGAGGGTCGAAGCCGCTGGGTCAAACAAACTCTGCCACCCGGGGGCAGGGCGGGGGAGTTTCCGCCAAAGCCGGGCTCTTAGCCGCCCAGGCGGGGCGCAGGCCTGACTCCCCACGGGAGAACCCGTCCGTGGGCGTGGGTCACGCCCGCCTGGACCGCTCCATCTGGCGCGGATCCGTGGCCGGCACCCCGCCCCGGCCGCAGGTCCCTACTCCTTCCCTGGCACTGTGACTCTGCGGGTATGGGAGACGAGCTGGGAGGTGTGGTCCACGGGAAATGGCGCGGTCCCCTGAGTGGCAAGGAGAGCTTCCCGTTCCACAGACACGACCCCAGGGACCCTGTGATGCTGGCCAGATACCTGCAGGGTGGGGCACGTTGCACGGAGGGAGGCTTCTGGTGGGGGTGCCTGCCCCGAGCCTGCCGGGCCCCGCGTCTTGGCCGGACACCAGCTAGGCGCGGCTCCGACAAAAGCCGGCTCCTGAGGGCCTCCCCTGTTCTTCCATCCGTTAGGGGCGCCCCTTACGGATGGAAGCCCATGGGGATCTTCGCAGTGGGGAGGACGGGACGGAGGGGTCTGCGGGTTTCCAGCAACTTAGCCCAGTGACTCGCACCCCGGCCCCAGGGGTCCGAGCTCCATGGAGGCACAGGGCCGCTTATGGTGGGATGCGGGTGTCCTGCGGGGGGTCAAGGGACGGCGTGGGCGAAGCAGGGTGCAGCCAAGAGGAGAGCCCCAAGAAGGGATTTGCAATGGGGTCCAGAACTCAAGGTGTCCAGGAAATATTTGAAAAATGTATGTAGGATGTGCTCACCCCCACGAGCCTGAGCCAGGGGGGATGGGACACATGGAACAGGGCCATTCAGAGCTGTTTTGGGTAGCAGGAGCTTTGCAGCTAACCCCTGGCACAGTCATTTAACGTATCTATAACCTTTAACTGGTTTCATAGATACGTTAAATAGCTGTGGGCCTGCTTTGAGCCAGGAGGATGGGAGTGACTTCCACCCAAGATGTGTCTGGGAAGCAACTCCCCCTGGTTACAGGGCCTGCACGCACGAGAGCTTGGAGATGATTGGCTCCACGCCATGGGGCCACACCTGCCCAGACTTACTCTGGCAGCCCAGTAAAGCTGGAAGAATACGGGGATGCTGGCAGGTGTAACTGACTGCAGGAGGAGTCGGAAATGGGGCTGCGAAGGAAGACGGGCACTGGGATTTAAACCGAGGCGCGGCAGCCATAGAAGAGAGGGAACCACGAGGTTCTGAAGCAAGTAGATAGACAGAGGTCCACGCGGTTCTGATGAAGGGAAAGAGAGGACTACAAGTTTTGGAGGAGAAGGGCGAGGATCAGGCAGCTTTGGTGAAGGGAAGAGAGGACCATGCGGTTCTGAAGGGAAAGGAAGAGGACCACGAGGTTTTGCAGTGCTTCTTTTTGCCACGCGGCTTAGGCGGCAGGAGAGACTTTGCCGGGAAGAAAAGGGGAGGAAGGACTCTTGCTGGTGGGCCATGAGAAGGTGCCACATGGCTTTGGATTAACTGGAGATTGCAGCAGCCACACAGCTGATGGTGCCGGGAGCCTGAATCACGGACTTCGACTTCTTTTCCTGAGACACGGTACCCCGCACTGGGCACAGGGAGAGGGAAGGACTGTGCATCTGTGGGTATTCTAGAGGACTTTAGTATCTTGTCGAAGTCATTAAGCCATTACTCTAAGTCTGTGTAACTTTTAAATAAACAATTCCTTTCCTTTTTCACCAGTCTCTGGCATGGAGAGACGTCTTTCCTCTGGCGGCGGGCATTTGGAACTTAGCGGGTGGGCGTGGGGGGGAGAAACCTCCAGAGATAGAAAGGGGGAATCCTTTCTGTGAAAATTTATCGTGAACCACCCCCTGCCCTCGCTCTGTAACATGGGCACTCTCTAGGCCAGAGAGGGTGCCCGCGCCCCGAGCGATCCCCCGGGACAGCCCGAGGTCTGGAGGCACAGGCTCCCATTGCCTCCCCCGGCTCCTACCATGGGGCCTGGTCCTGTTCGCCCGGCCCCAGGTTCACCGCAGGTGAATGCCCTTTGGGGACACCTAGGACAGGAGGCGGCCGATTTCTTCACAGAGAAGGGGGTTCGAGCTCTGGGGGACTGAGGTCGAGGCGGTCACACTCCCTTTCTCCGGTGCTTCAGCACAGACGAGAGGGTCGAAGCCGCTGGGTCAAACTCTGCCACCCGGGGGCAGGGCGGGGGAGTTTCCGCCAAAGCCGGGCTCTTAGCCGCCCAGGCGGGGCGCAGACCTGACTCCCCACGGGAGAACCCCTCCGTGGGCGTGAGTCACGGCCGCCTGGATCCGCTCCACCTGGGACGGTACCGTGGCCGGCACCCCGTCCCGGCCCCAGGTCCCTACTTCTTCCCTGGCACTTTGCCTCTGCGGGTGTGGGAGACGAGCTGGGAGGTGTGATCCACGGGAAATGGCGCGGTCCTCTGGGTGGCATGGAGAGCTTCCCGTTCCACAGACACGACCCCAGGGACCCTGTGAAGCTGGCTCTTCCCCTAGCGGAGCCGAGGCACCTTGGCTACCCCGGCATCGCACGGACGTTCCTTCAGGGTTCCGGGGCGCCCCGCCGGTCTGGCGTTGGAGGGGACTCAGGAGGCCAAAGGCCGCCGTCAGCCCACCTCCGGGGTGTCCCGCGCCACGCGAACCCCGGGAGGCGGTCGCGGCCCCACCGGGGACCTGCCGGGGCGAGGAGGCGCCCAGCATTCCCTGGGGCTGAGGGGGCGCGGCCTCGCGGGGGCCATTGTTCGCTGGCAAAGCTAGGCGCCTAGCAGCGCCTAGCAACCCTGGTATCCCTGGCAACCCGCGGACATTCCTTCCGGGTTGCGGGGCGCCCTGCCGGTCTGGCGTTGGAGGGGGACTCAGGAGGCCAAAGGCCGCCGTCAGCCCACCTCCGGGGTGTCCCGCGCCACGCGAACCCCGGGAGGCGGCGGCGGCGCCTACCGGGCCCTGTCGGGGCGAGGAGGCCCTCAGGGTTCCCTGCGGTGAGGGGGCGTGGCCTCGGCGGGCGCCATTGTGGGCTGGCTACCCTGGGCCCCTAGAGGAGCCTAGCAACCCTGGTAACCCTGGAAACCCGCGGACGTTCCTTCCGGGGTGCGGGGCGCCCAGCCGGTCGGGCCCTGGATCCCGTCCCTGGGGGCAGGGGCAAGGTCCACCAGGGGCCTCCCCCGGGATGTGGCCCCACCCGAGGCCTCGCATCCGGCGGCCCGGGAAACGGGAGGAAACAGCTGGCCCGGCCGTCATGCGCCGCGTTTCACACAGCCGACCGTGCAGCATTCTCCCGTGTCGGGCTCCCGCCCGAGCCGGACCGGGAAGAGTCCCGCGGGTGCCCGGCACGGGACAGGGAAGGGTGGTGTTGGGCTGTCTTTGGCCCGCGCCGAGAACTCGGGCCGGGCCCCAGGCCCCACACTGACGCTTCCCGTGCGATGCCCCGCTGGGGCCGCGTGCGCAGTGGGCGCTGGTTCGCCTCGCACGGTGCGGCGCTTGACGCAGGGCTAGGAGCCCTAGGTTGACAGGCACGGCGACCTCGGCAGTGAGGCGATGGACGTCCGTTGTCCTCACTGGTGTTCGGCCACGCGGCGGCACCGGAACCCCCGGTGGGGCCCGCGCACGTACCCGGCCAGGCGCGTGACCTGGCACAAGCCTCTGGCCGCTCCCACCGGCCGGCTACCCAGTACGAGACAGGCCGATGTGCAGTCAGTCCCAGGGATGTGTTCACCCATGAAAGGCCGCACCACTGCACGAAGGTAGGGCAGCTAGAGCGCTGAGCAAATGACGCATGCGTGAATGAATGGACGGACGGCCGGCCGGGGCCGTGGGGTTAGAGACAGAATGCCAAGGCGAGCTTCCCGGGTGCGGCCACCGACACAGCGGCCCTCACTGAGACCCTCGGTCTGTCGGCGGGTCCACGGGACCCCCGCCCCGCACCCCAGCTCGCCCACCGTGACACTGGGGCACCCGAGGGAGGACTGACTGCCTGAGACCCGGGCGGGCGAGCGGGGTAGGGGGGCGATCCACCTCACCGTCAGGTCGTGCCCCCGGCCCTCCGAGTTCCCCCCGCCGCTGCATCGGCCGAGCCCACTCCCTTGGGCCTGCCCCCCATGCCCTCAAGGCCCGTGTGGTGGGAACAGGCCAGGGGGCCGGGACAAGAGGGGAAGTCCGGGGGGACGGTGGCACGGCTGGCTGGGAACCAATGCCTCGGGAGAGCCAGGACGGGCCCCGGCCCCCAGCAGGGGTTCCCCCAGCTTTTGGCGGCCCTGGGCCACACGCGAAGAAGAGGAGCTGTCGCGGGCCACACATTAAATAGAGAAACACTAAGGAAAGGGAAGTCATCTCATAATGTTTGCAGGAAGTGGACGATTTTGCCTCGGGCAGCACCGAGAGCCACGCGGGGCGGCCCGCTGCGCGGACAACCCCGGGGAGAGACGCCCGTCCACCAGGGGGCAGTGCAGTGGCGCCGAGGTCCGCGTTCTGGGGGCGGCGGAGTGAGTGCGTGGAGTGGGAGGCGGGGTGGGCCTGGCCGCCCAGACACGCGTGCGTGGAGAGGGGTCCCACCCCCGGACTCAGGTACTGCTCCGGAAGCCTTCCCAGGGCTCCTTCCTCCTCCTCCGCCCGAGGAGGCCTCATGCCGCGCCACCGCCTCCCCGACACGCAGCGATAGGCGAGCGCCGTGTGGAAGGCTGGGGCGGTTTCTGCCGCCTCCCGGGGCCGGTGTCCCCGCACAAAGGGCGGAGGGGGCGGCCAGGCTGTGGGGGCCGGCGGCGTTTCCGGGGTAGCAGGGAGGTCAAGGGCAGTCTTCCGGGGCTCGGCCTCGGGCTCCCGTCCACGGCGGTCGCGGGGGGGGGGGGGGGGCCAGCGGCGGGCAGTCCCGGGCGGTCCGGGGCCTGGAGAGGACTCGGGAGGCCGAAGCCGGCCGCCAGCCCACGTCCGCGGTGTCCCCCGCCACGCGAGCCCCGGGATGCCGAGGCGGCGCCTCCGGGGCTCTGCCTTGGCGAGGAGTCGTCGAGCGTTCCCTGGGGCTGACGGGGCGTGGCCTGGAAGGGCGCCATTGTTCGCTGGCAACGCTCTGCCCCTAGCGGAGCCTAGCCACCCTGGTAACCCTGGCAACCCGCGGACGTTCCTTCCGGGTTGTGGGGGGGGGGGGGCCCGACCGGTCTGGCTCTGGAGAGGACTCGGGAGGCCGAAGCCGGTCGCCAGCCCACCTCCGGGGTGTCCCGCGCCACGCGAACCCCGGGAGACGGAGGCGGCGCCTACCGGGGCCCCGTCGGGCTGGGAGGCGCTCAGGGTTCCCTGGGGTGAGGGGGCGTGGCCTCGGCGGGCGCCATTGTGGGCTGGCTACCCTGGGCACCTGGCGGAGCTTAGCAACCCTGGTAACCCTGGAAACCCGCGGACGTTCCCTCGGGTTGCGGGAGTC